>NC_056625.2:209763656-210074091 GCF_002870075.4 Lactuca sativa
TCACCTATATAAACCCCTATAGTGTTGGATTTTGTCCCATGCACTCCAAGAAAGGCTTAGAGCCTAATTTTCCATTTCTCTTCTCTCTCTCCATAGTAATCCTTGGTTGTTAGGTTTGTTTGTGAGCCATTAGAGGCTTGACACTTGTGGTGCTAGCTACCAAAGGCTTTTCAAGCAAGGTTTTTAGATTGTTATTATAATATACCAATTAAGGTATGCATTTTAAACCGTATTGTGTGAATTTAATAATAACACAAAGAACCTAGGGTTTCTTCTTTTGTGTTCAAGTTGCGTGTTTAATTACATCCAATTCAATTAGGGTTGCCTGCACACATAGTATTGTATGTTTTGCCCAAAACACAACATATTAGTTCGACTTTTGTTATTAGTATAAATGTTTAGTTGTTCAGGGGTTTGTTTTGACCTTCAACTTCTCAATGGTAATTGAAAAACCCAAGCTTTGTAGATAGATGTTCAATTGTTGACTCATTTTCTACACCAAATGTGATAACAAATTCTAATCATCACAATATATTTTAACTAGTAAATTCAATTTCAAATCAGATGGCTGTTATTATTCATAGATAAATATAAGTATACAGTTATTTTTGGTAAATTGCAAGTATATTGTTGTTTTCGTATAAAAGAGTATGTATGTTGCAATTTTTTTTTTTGTAACGGAGTAAGTATGTTGTCATTGTTGGTAAATAAATGGAAATATATTTCTATTTTTGGTAATGTAGTGAGTATGTTGTTGTTATTAGTAAACAAATGTTAATATATTGATAACTTTATATAATTTGCTATAACACAATATACACTGCTTTTTCCTATAATAATTTTTCTAATCTATGATAACATATTAACTTATACATACAATTGAGCTCTTTTATCAAAGGAGTATATATTATGATGGTGTCAATGGAACCTTAGGTTTATTGTTTTTTTAGTATATATTATGATGGTGTCAATGGAACCTTAGGTTTATTATTTTTTTCTTAGGTAGACATTTTAACAGCCCTAAAGATGTGGTTCTAACAAACAAACTTGAACAATTTATTCACTATAAACCAGTTCGATCATACATCAACTTACAACTGAAACCTCTCTACATTAACAATCACACTCAGACGATTACATAAACCTTAAGATCAATCTCACAAAAGAATAACCTTTAAGTCTATCTAATCCTAACATAGAGAAACACTAATACTGGGAAACCCTAACACGTGAGAATAGAGAGAGTTGTATACAGATTACAAAATGAACGAATGGTCACAAATGAGAATGAACAACACATTAAATACTTCGGGTAAATAGCTCCATGAAGAAACCCAAGATCCGCGCATCAACCCAGAATCCTGCATTATAAATGTTGGATTAATGTCTAAGTCCATAACTATAACTGGTAAGACTTGACCCGACCCGGCATGGTCCATTTGGGTTTCATGGCATTAGGGCAATTGGATTGACAAGATGAGGAAAAAGGATTCTAGTGATTTATATTAATATATTATAAGTTTTAATATATTAATATATAATCATATTATTTAATTAGTATTGATCAAGAATTAATTTGTAATTAATTAAGTGATCAAAAGGAACTAATTAAATATGGACTCTTAGATATATGTGTGTCATGGGCCAAGTTCATTTAGGTAGGGCTAAGCTTTCATGGATAGTCCATGGAGTGTTTAACCCATGGATCATATGAAATGAAAGGTCATGGGTATTAGGGTTTAACCCTAATCTGCATACTATATAAAGATGTCATTGGTTGGTGAAATGGGACTAGTGTGTGTACACAAAAAGGGCAAGGCCGATTTTACTATAGAGAACCAAAGTATCCTTATTCTCAAGGTTATTCGAAGTGTTCATGGTGTTGTGTGAACCATTTGAGGTGTCACACTTAGGGCACTAGGCACTCAAGCTTCATGGAGTCAAGCAACAACAACAAGGTATGTATTATATATGTTTTATTACCCTAGTATCAATGTTTTGGTATGCTAGCTAGGATAATACCTTGGATATTCATATTTGTATGTATAATAGAGAAAACATAGATCCAAGGTATTTAGGGTTGCATGTACACTTTGGAGTGTTAGAATGCTCATAACCCAACAGTTGTATCAGAGACTAGGCTTGTTTTCTTGTTATACTTGCAAAGTTGGCTGAAAAATCGAAGTTTGGAGTTGTCTGCACAGCAGACTCGCTGAGTCCATGAAGGGACTCCATGAGTCCAAGGCAAAAAAGCATCCAACTCATCGAGTTTCTTCATGCACTCGATGACGTGGACCCCCAGACAGCATATCTTTGATTGTTTTGCCTGGAATTGGACTAGGAACATTATCCTAAGCTGTTTTTGACCTTATAAACTTGTTTTTGATATGGTAATGTTCATGCTAATCCAATTTCAAAGATAATTACCAATAGATTCATCTTTTTTATTAGTTTAAGTGTTATGTTAATTACATGAAAAAGTTCGATTGAATTATCTTGTTCTTATGAGTTGCTTAGATTAATAGGAAAAGTTATATAAAATTGTTGTTTTCAATCCATTTTAATCTAAGAGTTGATTCCAAAATGTGTTTTCGGAACTTGTCCTCAAGTTACATGAAAAGTCACATTTAAGTTTCATAAAACTCATAAAGTCTTCCATAAGTTATGAATAAGGAAAAGTCATATTCTTTTAATTGTTTAAAGTCTTTCATAACTTGTCCTCAAGTTATGGAACTTGAAGAGTTTTTTAATTAAAAATACTTTAAACACATAAGTTATGGAATTGAATAGCTTTGATCGTTTCAAAACTTGCCATCAAGTTTTGGAATTTGAAAAATTTTCCTAATGAATACTTTAATTCCAAGTTAAGCCCTTAGAATTTTAAAAGTTAAAATTCAACTCTTATACTTTATAATGTTATAAGTTAATAATATTTATATATATGTATAAGAGTAAAGTCGTCTTACCATTAGTATGCCTCATTCACGAAGCCGGTCTATAAGGGGGTATAAGGTTACTGCCTATAAAATTGCAGTTTAATGGGTGTCCTCTCTCACCCACCGCTTCCTTGACTGGTGGAGGGTCATTAGCCAAACAGGTAGGACAAGGACAATAATTCTCCCTTCATTAAAAGTATTAATGACAAATACTAAGTAACTAAACTCTTACTAAATACCCAATCTTATTTACTAAGGAAAATGTGAATTTGGTGCTAACCCATGAAATTACACTTTGCACTTTGCTTAAGTCGGTTAGTGGAACGTATGTGGTTAACCGACACACTAGCTTGATTTAACAAGGTAGGCAAAGGGTAACTTAATGTTTATCATAGTATCGGTGGAGCGTGTGTGGTTAACCGACACATCGATTGAGGGGTAAATATATTAAGGGTACCAAGTATATTTGCATGGTTATTCACACCTTGTTTTGTGATCCTCAGCATCCCAGTCATAAAACCTGAAGAGACACTCGAGATTGAAACATGCCATTGAAAAGTTCAATGAATCTCAAAAGAATCTAGGAGTTTCAAAACCAATTAAAACCTAATAATACATTTTGTTTATCTTGGTGGAAATTGGTGAATACTCATTCACCTACCTTCAAATATTTTATAGCTTGGATTAAGGCATCCCTCTTCTAAGTTATAAAATAGTTTGTTGGGTCCCAGCCTTAATATGTCATATTGGGTGTTATATTAAGGACTTTAGATCAACTATCTTAAATATCTCCTAAAAAGATGTCTGGTTCAGACATCTATGATCCTCCCAAATCTCTTGGAACTTCACTTCCTCCACCTCCTCCAATTATTCTACCGTAACCCACAAGTTCAAGGTCACTCAAGCCCTATTGGCAAGGCAAGGCCTAGGTGTGATCACATCTTGGAAATGAAGTCACATATTGACAAGCCGGGAGAGTTGGGTGTCAAAGTCTTGAGAAAGTTGGTGGTTCAATCACTTTCTAAGTCACATAGTGAGTTCCTTTGCGACTTCTATGAAACAGACTATGACAAGACCCTTAATGATCTTATCTATTTGCTTGGTGCTGCTGAATCAGCAATGATTTGGAAGGCTAGTAAAGCAAATTTGACTAGAAGATCGACTTTCCAAAACTTTATGGACATTGACAATGGTGACACTGGAAATCCAGAAAAAGCATTCTCTTCCCAATGGAAAGGGATCGGCCATAGTCAACTTGGTTGACCAAATGGTAAATAGAAAAGCTAAGTCTGTGAGAGTCCCATGTACCATTACCAAAGGGTCCATATGTTAAATTGCCAGAGGAAGGGGTATTGATTGCGAAGCTGCCAAAGTTACCTAAGGATGTTAAAATCAATAAGTTTGACTCTACTTCAGGTAGAGACCATTGTCTAACTCTGTTAAGCTCCTATCTGGAGATTCTTATGACATAATGTGACTGAGTCACATGGTGATGTTATAAGAATCAAAGAAAAGAGAGAAAGCTTAAAGGAAGTATATGTTGATTCTAATCGCGAAGATGGATTCCGATCGCATCAAAATTTTGAGTTGTTACATAGGAGTTATGACACATTGCTTAGGAATAGATAACAACAAGGTTTCCATATGGATTGTAAGGATGAGTTTTTCTGCAAAGTTTTTAAAATAAAGGAAATTTTCGATTTTATTTATTTTAAGTATCCTTACAATGGCATTTGTGAAAAATTGTTGCTTATATGATTCCATTGCTAGTAATATAGGAAAATGGTTTTGATTCTATCATTTGTGGTAGTGTCTAAATTTACCAAATAAGGAAAGCTTCTCATCACCCAAGTTTAAAATGGACTGAAACTTGGACTCATGCAAGTTGTATAGTATGATGAATGAGAACTTTAGAGTATTGGAAAATTAAGACTAATTACTTGTTCACATGGATGTGTGAGTCAAGTAAAGGACTAAGGAATCTAGTACACATTGTTGTGCACTGATCAAGCCCGCCACAAATAATCGTTAAGACGATTCGTCAAGATTTACTAAAGTTTAGTAAATATGGTTATACTTACAAGTTCAAGTATAATTCTGAAACATTAAAAAAGTTTTGATGTATGGCAGAACGAATGAGAAGAATCAAATTAGGCAGAAGGATAAAAGTTTCTCAAATCCGAAAAGATGGGAGAGTACTTTAGTATCATGTTATACGATCATCTTAATGATTACGAGACCTTATCACAATTCATCCTCTAAGTGAATTCTGATAGCTAAGAAGAGGAGCTATGAATTGTTGAAGTGGTCAAATCAAGAAGATGATTCATACCTCATTCCAAAAAACAATTCTTAGAGTCATACTCCAAGATTGTAACTTGAGTGACATATCTTAAAGGAAGGTTTCTTAACACTAGTCAAGTGTAAGAGTAAAAGTATCCTACTCTTGTACATTTTAAATTGGTAAGTTGTGATATTCTGGATAAAACATAGACCAACTTAGGCCAATTGTGAGAAGTGTTAGTCTTGATAAAGAATCCACATTATCTCTTGGATGTTTGACAAGAGAGTCTTATATGTCAAGAGGACAGTGGGAGTCTTAAAGGTCTTGAAAGTCTTAAAAACTAATCAAGAATAAAAACTAAAGTTCTTCACTAGCACACGACTTGAGGTTTATAACCTATCGTGTTGACATATCTGTGCCCATCCCAGTTATAGTTGGCTTTGTATAACAACTTGGAAGCAATGGCAAGCCCTTGTGCTGTCAGGTGGCAAGAATTTAAGATTGCACAAGTTCAGTCCATATGAATTTGGAATTGTCACTAATCTTGTCTTGTGATTATGGTTTTGACAAAAATTCACATGGAAAGGAACACATATACCATAAAATCTAAGGGTGATAAGGTTTTTCTCCGATTCATGAAAATGATGGTAAGGAAACACTTTCACTAAGCAGATTTTAACTAGATAGCAATTGTGATATTTGCATTCTCAAAGTCCTTAGTGGAGCATGTGTGGTTAACCAGCACACTAAAAAGGACTTGTGAGAAATGACAAAGGTCTAAACAATTGAGACTATGATTATGGAATCCCTTTTCATAGTTTTGAAATTGTTTAGACACACATGCATGATCTAAGTAAAGGTGTATAATTTTGATAAAGTTTTTATCAAAGCATCTCGTATCAGAAGTCTGAACTTTGGTAAGAAAGTCAATAAAGTATTGATTTCTATAAGTCCAGCTGATTTCTGAGTACATATCAAAGCTAGTGGGAGCATAAGTGTTATGCTAATAATCATCATGTTAGTGGGAGCATGCTAATTATGATAAGTATTGAAAGTTAGCAATGTTAATTATACAAAACAGAAGTTTCAATTCGTGAGGTTGCAGGGGTTGAAAAAGTTGTTTTTCTATAATTAAGGGAGAGGAAATTATAATTCATTTCAATTCTAAAAGGCTTAGATTTAGATTTTAATCGTCTTTAGTCAAGAATATATATATATATATATATATATATATATATATATATATATATATATATATATATATATATATATATATATATATATATATATATGAACTTTATGTTGGTTTGGTTCAACTTAAGAAAATTCTATATATTGCGTTCTCAAAATTCGATTATGATTGCGACATCCCTCTTCATAGTCAAACTTTAAGAACAAGGCAAATAAAAAATATTGTAGCAAAAGACTTGTCTAGAATCATGTCTTTACGTGAGACATCATGAATCGTGTCCCATTTTCTTTGGGTACAAGATCGACTGCATGTGCTATAATATTTATCCTTTCTAAATTTTCCAAATGTGTGGGGCATTAAGGAGGGAAAAGGTCTAGAATTGGATAACACTAAAGTGATTAAGCAATTGTCGAGGATAATCTAAGGTTTACCAAAGATTGGTTGCTCAGGGACAGTTGGAAGGATGGTGTTAATTCTGGAAGGACCATATTGATATATTCTGAAAAGAGGCAACCCTTGTTCAGGAGTGATAGTCAAAATGGGAATATGGAGTTGTCTCCATAGATGGAAGAAATCTGTGTAAGATTAGGAAAAAACTTAGTGCAAGAAGCATGTTCAAAGCAATGCATACTTTGAACATAAGACTTTGTGTCCATGGAGTAGGTATTCATTAGAATACCTTGTAATGGTTGTTGACAAGTCTTTGTGACTTTGGACACATTCATTATAAGAGGGTAGTGCATTTAAGCTTAAAATCTAACAGATTTCGATAAATGATAAGAATTTGGAATTCTTACATTTACGATAAGCATTTGGGAGTGTGAAATTAGAATCATTGAATTATGGTCAATTGGTTTATTTCACAAAGTAAGGATCATAGACAAACATAGAGTGCATACTTGGTGTATGGAAAAGCTATTGTTTAGAAAAACATAGTGTACATGCTTAGAGCATGGGACAACTAGGTTTTTTAATTCAAGAATAAAGTTGATAGTTGAAACAGTATACAATGAATAATGTGTAATCAATATGGTGATAAATAAAAGTTGTTTTATTTATATTCATAAGTTCTGAGACCATATTGGATTCGATTATTCTTGTATTTCACTTTGCATGTTTTGACTTCCAGAATAGCTAGGTTGTTCTCTCCAAATGACTAAGTTATTCAAACCTTCCACAGTCGATAATACGTTGGAAGTAGGTATTAAGGCAAGCCTGTCATGAATCGGGTTTGTAGATGTCCAAGGTAGTGAACATAGCCAAGAGGTGCTACAACATTCATGAGTGATCATAAGTTCTGAGTATTGGATTCAACCCATACTCATTGGAATCACTTCATGGATTTTATCATGAGTGATCTCATATCTTATATTCTTCAAACCTAGAGATATGAGTTGTTGCTATGAGTTGGTTATACATTGATCACACGAAAACGCATTGGTAACTCGGTGTTATAAAACGTGCCTTTGTGTATGATTCAACAAGTAGTAGAACAAGCCATATGAGTCGAACTTTATCCATTCCTTTTACCTTCGGGATAAAAGCGATATATTTGCGCCCCTCGATGATTTAGTGATGATACATGTGAGTGCTTGGCCAAGCCAGGACTGATTTGATTTGTTCAATCAGTCAGTCATCATAAATCGGAAATCAGGAAAAAACAAATGGATAGAGAGAATGATTTATAATCCATGTCTCAGTCCATATGATATCTAGAATGGAGGAATATATGATCCCTTATCTAATGGACAAGTCATTGACAAAGGTCAGAGTTCATCGACAAGGTCAGAGTTCGACAGAAGCTTTTGAGAGCTACAATTGCTAGTCGGGTTATGAAGTCATACTAGCAACAATAGTTTTAGACTTATCCAAGTGGGAGACTGTTGGATTAATGTCTAAGTCCAGAACTATAATTGGTAAGACTTGACCCGACCCGCCATGGTCCATTTGGGTTGTATGGCATCGGGACAATTGGATTGACTAGATGAGGAAAAAGGATAATAGTGATTTATATTAATATATTATAAGTTCTAATATATTAATATATAATCATATTATTTAATTAGTATTGATCAAGAATTAATTTGTAATTAATTAAGCGATCAAAAGGAACTAATTAAATATGGACTCTTAGATATATGTGTGTGACGGGCCAAGTTCATTTAGGTTGGGCTAAGCTTTCATGGATAGTCCATGGAGTGTTTAACCCATGGATCATATGAAATGAAAGGTCATGGGTATTAGGGTTTAACCCTAATCTCCACACTATATAAAGATGTCCTTGGTTGGTAAAATGGGACTAGTGTGTGTACACAAAAAGGGCAAGGCTGATTTCACTAGAGAGAACCAAAGTATCCTTATTCTCAAGGTTATTCCAAGTGTTCATGGTGTTGTGTGAACCATTTGAGATGTCACAATTGGGGCACTAGGCACTCAAGCTTCATGGAGTCAAGCAACAACAACAAGGTATGTATTTTGTTTGTTTTATTACCCTAGTATCAATTTTTTGGTATGCTAGCTAGGATAATACCTTGGATAGGGTCGAAGGGGCAGTCATGCCCAGCCATGCTAGATAGATTATGTGATATGTGTTATGTGGTAGTAGTAGGAGGTGAAATAGTCCCCAGTATCCGGTCGAGAGGACCGAAGGGGAGGCCAGCACCTAGATATACTAGTCAGTATCCGGTCGAGAGGACCGAAGGGGTAGGTCGGGCACCCAGATATGCCTGACAATATATGTATGTTATGTGGTTATATGGTATGCAGTACAGTGGGGGACTCACTAAGCTTCGTGCTTATGGTATACAGTTTTGTTTTCAGGTACCTCTTCTTCAAGGGGGAAGGAGCTGGCGCGGTAGCGGCACATCATACACGCACATTGTTTCCGCACCATGGGTCATTCTGGGATTTTGTACTCTGATAGTTGACTGTTTTCATATTTCAGTTTTTCAGACACGATGTACTTTATAAAATGGTTTGAACAGACAGTGTTTTAAACTACAATTTTTTTCTAAAGTATGGATTTGAAAAGAAAATTTTTGGACGTGAAATTTGGGTCATTACATCCAAAGTATACAAGAAAACCAGTAACTGAACTACGACTAAATAAACATTTAGCCCAATCAGCATCCACAAAAGCAACAAGATTTAGAGAACTATTCTTTATTATATGAATACCCTTACCTGGACAATCTTTAAGATATCTTAAAAGTCCGAATGCAACTTTTCAATGTGACTTATATGGCTTATGCATATATTGACTTTAAATTTGAACAACATATGAAATATCTGGACGGGTCATGGTTAAGTAAATTAATTTTCCAATTAATTTCTGAAATTCAGTAATATTTACTACATAATCAGAATTATCCAAGTCAGATTCTCTTTTAAAAACCATATTTGCTTCAAGAGAAGTTTTAACAGGTTTAGAAGCAAGCATTCCAAATTCATGTAACAGTTCTAAACAATATTTTCTTTGATTTAAACAAATTCCATTATCAGTTTTAATAACCTCAATTCCCAAAAAATATTTTAATTCTCCTAGATCTTTAATAAAGAATTATGACTTTAAATTTTTTTAACATTTTCCAATTCAACATCACTATTTCCTGTGACAATAATATCATCAACATATACCAGTAGAATTACAACTGTATTTCATGATTTCTCACAAATAAGGAATAATTATTTATACTTTGTTTAAATCCAAAACTTGAAAGAGAAAGATATAATTTTTCATTCCACTTCTTAGGAGCATGTTTAAGACCATAAAGTGACTTTATTAGTCTACAAACTCTGACATCACCTTTAGAGTGATATCCTTCAGGAAGAGCCATATAAAAATCTTCAGATAAATCACCAAATAAAAAAAAGAATTGTTTATGTCAAGTTGATATAAAGGCCAAGAATGATGAAAAGCTAAAGATAAAACTATTCTTATAGAGACCATTTTAGCAACAAGAGAGAAAGTATCCTCATAGTCAATACCATCTCGTTGACTATATCCTTTAGCTACAATTCTAGATTTAAACCTCTCTATCTCACCATTAGATTTACGTTTAATTTTATATATCCATCGATACCTTATGGCTTTTCTTCCTATAAGAAGATCAGTAATTTCCCAAGTGTTATTTCTATAAAGAGCCTCCATTTCCTCATTCATTGCTTTTATCCAATTTGGATATAAAGCAGCCTCACTATAAGATTTCGGTTCAATAATTTTATTAAGATTTGAAACAAACAAAGATTTTCATTATTAAGAGAAGAATAGTTAACTGATCATTCAATTCCATACTTATGTTTTCCTTCCACAACATAGTCACTAAATTTAGCAGGCATATGTACAATACGACCATATCTAGTAGCCCTAATAGACTGGCCACTTTCAGAAAATTTATCCAAATTATTCAATTTTGTTGCAAAACAAAAGCATCCAAAAACTCTAAGTTTATCAAAGGTAGGAGAAGATTTATAAACAAGTTCATAAGGAGAGGCACCTTTCAGAATAGAAGTAGGTGTTCTATTGATTAAGAAAACAAAAGTTAAAGCAGCTTCTCCCCAATACTTACGAGATAAACGAAATTGAAAGATTAAAGATATGACAACATTTAAATTATGTCTGTGCTTTCTTTCCACAACTCCATTTTGTTGTGGAGTATAAACACATGAAGTTTGATGCATAATTCCTTTAGACTCAAATAATTGTTTCATCTTATTATTTAAGAACTCAGTTCCATTATCTGGCCTAACTGTTTTAATTTCAACTTCAAAATGATTTAAAAGAATATTAAAAAACACAAGAAGACAATAAAAAACTTCATCCATTGACCTCAACAAATAAACCTAAGTAGCTCTAGTATATTCATCCACAATGGTCAAGAAATATCCAAATCCTTCTATAGTGGTCACTCTATAGATGAATTAATTCACCAAGACATGAGGTGACATGTTGACTAACAGGAAATGACTCTCTGGTTTGTTTAGCTTTATGACACACATCATAAGGAAGAAGAGTATCATTTTCAAAATTGAGTTTATGCATTAAAGAAACTAAAGCTTGATCAGAAGGATGGCCAAGTTTGTTATGCCATGTAAGTTTAGAAACACAACAAATGGATGAGGAATTATTAATCCTGAAAGAATTACCTGAAGGCACACTATTTCTGTATTAAAGACCTCCAGATTCTCTACCATTCCCTACCATCTCCTTTGATTGTAAACCCTGAATTTTACAACTATGTTCATTAAAAATGACCTCACAATTACTGTCTTTACAGAATTTATGAACATATAACAAGTTTACATTAAAGTCTGGAACAGCAAAAACATCAAACATAGTTAAGGAACTAGATATGTTCATATTACCAATCTTCTCAATTTTATCTAAAGTACCATTACGATGACTAACCAGAAGATTCAATTTAGACACGTCCACATTGTCATGAAGAAGAGATTCAGAAGGAATCATATGTTGATTGGCTCCTGAATCAACAATCCACTTTTGACAATTAACAGAAGAATTAAGAGCTTGAAATAAGCAAGTACCTGCCATATTAGCACTAGCAGATGCTTCTCATTAGCTTGTTTATCATTTATAAGTTGTAAAAACTTGATGTACTATTCCTTAGTAAGATGATGAAACTCATAATCTCCAATAGAATCAGTTAAGATAGGAGTATTAGAACTCCCAGAAGAAGTGGTAACAGAGTTACCAGAGAATTTTTTTTTGATTATTTGACTCACTTCTTTGCTTGAAATCTTTTGGATATCCTATTATCTTGTAACGTTTTTCAATTGAATGACCTCTAATACCACAATTCTTAAACTAAACAACTTGATTTTTATTTTTATTAGAACTATTGGAGTTAAACATATTATTAAACCTACTATTAAAAGTAGTAGACTGAGACTTAGATGATTGAAGAGAAGAAAAAGAACCATTCCTTTGAAGAGACCCTTCTCTAAACAATATAGAAACTTAGTTTTGACATTAGGTAAAGGTTCCATAAGTAAAATATGACTCTTGACTTGACTATATGAATCATCAAGACCACTGAGAAACTGCATAAGTTTCATGAGATTAGAATGGTCTTTGAGTTTAATAGCAGCTTCACATGTACACTCAGTAAGACTAGTAAGACCACCAAACTCCTTCCAAAGAGAGTTAAGCTTATTAAAGTAGTCTGAAAGTGAAATTCCATTTTGTTTAAGTGTATTGATCTGTTAATGAATATTAAAAACAACAGACCCATGACACTTGTTATAAGTTGCAAAAAGACTCTTCCATATGTCCTCAGCTACATCAGAATAAGCTTGACTCTGATAAACGGAATTAGAAATAGATGACAAAAGCCAAGAACAGACAACAACTTTAGCCCTATCCCATTTAGTTTTTTTAGCTTCATCAACATCAGCTTTCTTAAAATTTCCATCAACAAATCCGAGTTTATTCCTATCCCTAAGAGCTCTAGACATAGAACTCGTCCATAATCTAAAATTCTCATCACCAGTTAACTTTATTGTAACAATAGTTATAACAGCATTATCAGAGGGGTGGACAAAGAGAGTATCATCAAAATTAAATTGATCATCCTTTCCACTTCCACTTGGAGGCTCAGAAGGACCAGCCATAAGAACAAATTATCACAAACAACAATCAAGGAAAAAAATAACCAACAGATACCAAAATGTAACATCCCATTTTTCAAGTGGCTTCATATTCATCCCTCGGATTTGAATTATGTCACTTTTGGCCCTTGGGTTGGAAGGAAGTGGCAAGAAACGACCAAGCATGAAAAAGTTGGCAACTGGGCGAGTACGCCCAGCGTAAGATGGGGTACGCCCAACATAGAAGGTTAAATGATCACGGGTGTAGGAGGAGTACGCCCAGTGTACGAGAAGTACGCCCAACATACTCTCAAAGATCCTAAACCCTAATTTGGGGGATGATCGCTATATAAGGAAAATTATGGCTCAAACCCGATCCTCTTTATCAGCAACCCCAACCTCAGAAAAACCCTAGAACGTCTTATTCCTTCATTCTTGTGTGATCTTGATCTTGAGGGGCGATCTTGGTGTTTTAAGCTTGGAAGAGGAAAGAAGAAGTTAACTAGGAAGGACTTAGGAAGCTTAAGCTCATAGATCTGGAATAGCATAATCATTTGAGACTCTCTAGAGGTATAAAGTTTGTAACTTTCCTCAAGAATGCTCAGATCTAGTGGAGCTTGATTTGGAAGTAATGTTGGTCCTGAGTATAGATATTTATGGTTCAAATCCGATTTTTGGACTTAGAGTTTCCACTCTCAGTTCAAAATGAGTCTCTAAGGCAGAAAGTATTGGATAAGGTGTCTGAGTCCATAACTATTTCTAGTATGTACTTGACCCGGTTTGGCATGGTCCATTTGGGTTGCACGGCATCTTGCACTTGGGTAGACTAAAATGAGAGAAAGGACACTTATGGTTTATTAATATATTATATGTTATGATATATTAATAATATTATTTAATTAGTATTGATCAAGAATTAATTTATAATTAATTATGTGATCAAAAGAAGACTAATTAAATACATGGGCTAATTGTGTAATCATCCATTTCTTTAATAGTGGGCTTGTAGTCCATGGTGTATTGAGTTGGGCTAAAACCCATGAGATGCTCCATGGATACTCCATGGTAGTTTTGAACCCATGGATCCAAGAAATGAAAAGTCATGTCATTTAGGGTTTACATGGTGTAACCCTACTTGTGACACACTATAAAAATGGATGTGTTAGCTACCAAAATCGGCCACTAGTGAAGAACAAGAGGGCATAGCCGATTTCTAAGTATGTTGCATTTCTCTATAAGTTATTCCAAGTGTATTTGGTGTTGTGTGAAGCATTTGAGGCGTCACATTTGGGGTGCTAGGCTCACTAGGATCTCAAAGGAATTCCAGCAACAAAAGGTATGTATCTCTTACTGACTTTTATGTTTAAAAGTTCCTCATGTATGCTAGATAGGTTATGAACCTTGGAAAATCAAATTTGCATGTATCATAGTAAAACATAGATCTAAGGTTTCTAGGGTTGCATGTACACCATAGGAGTGTTAGAATGCTCAAAACCCATCAGTGGTATCAAAGCCTAGACTTGTTTTCTTGATATTTGATGCAAACTTGTTGAAAAAGTTGAAAAACTTGCTGTCTAGACAGTGGACTCGCTGATTCCATGGGGGGACTCGACAATTCCAAGACCAAATTCATCCTACTCGTCGAGTAGGTTCTTATACTCGACAAGTAGGAGGCTCTGACTGGTTTTTCGACTTTTGTTGCTGGAAATGGACTAGAAAGATTACCCTAAACTGTTTTGGTGTTTTAAAACTTGTTTTAGATGGTGTAATAGTTATGCAAATCCATTTAAAATGGCTAATATCAAAATTCCATGTTTATATGTGTTCATATGATTCTTGAAGTTTTGATATGCATGTTCATGTTCTTATGAGTTATTGTTGGATCATAGGAATTCCTTGTTAAATTGTTTAATGATTAATTATTCATCTATTATGTGTTTAATGGGATCCATAACTTGTCCTCAAGCTATGGATAACCAAAAGTCACTTTCTTTTAATGTCCATTTAAAACACATAAGTTACATAAAAATGAAGAGTCTTCACTTTTATGAACTATTAACTCATAAGTTATGAAATGAAGAGTTTTGAATAGTTTCAAAACGTACCCTCAAGTTTTGGAATTTGTAAAGTTGCGCATTTAAGAATACTTTAATTCCAAACCCTTAGAGTTTTAAAAGTTAAAATTCAACCCTTATATTATTATAACATTAATGGTTAATTATTATTATTATTATTATTATTATTATTATTATTATTATTATTATTATTATTATTATTATTATTATTATTATTATTATTATTATTATTATATATATATATATATATATATAAGATCAAGTCGTTTTACTGTTAGTAGGCCTCATTTACGAAGCCGGTCTATAAGGGGGGGTATAAGGTTGTTGCCTATAAAATTGCAGCTTAATGGGTGTCCACTCTCACCCACCGCTTCCTTGATCGGTGGAGGGTCGTTAGCCGAATGGGGAGGATAATGACTTTAATTCTCATTAAAAGTATGATGATTATTATAAAGTAACTAGATGTTTTATAATTCCCGATCTTAGTTACTTTAGGAAAAATTGAATATGGTGCTAACCCATGAAATTCACACTTTGTACCTTACCAAGTCGTTGGTGGAGCGTTTGTGGGTAACCGGCACACTAACTTGGGCTAGTAAGGATAACAAATGGTGACTTAATGTTTATCATAGATTGGTAGAGCACATGTGGGTAACTGGCACATTGATTAGGTGATAATATTAAGGGTACCAAGTGAATTTGCATGGGTATTCACACCTTGTTTGTGATCCTCGGCATCCCAGTCATAAAAATTGAAGGGCACATTCGAGATTGAAACATGCAATTGAAAAGTTCAGTGAATCTCAAAAGAACCTAGGAATTTCAAAACCAATTAAAACCTAATTATTTATTTCGTTTTCATGGTGGAAATTGGTGAATCGTCATTCACCTACCTTCAAATATGTTATGGCTTAGATTATGACATCCCTCTTCTAAGTTATAATATATTATGTTGGGTCCCAGCTTTAATATTACATTTGGGTGTCTTATTAAGGACTATATATATATATATATATATATATATATATATATATATATATATAATCTAAACTTGTTTTCTTCTTTTCAGATGTCTTCCAACAACAATGTTTCGGGCTCTAACCCTACAGGCTCCTTCTCTCTCATGAACCTTTGTGGGACAGTCATCTTCGATGGCACAAACATTATGGATTGGATCCGTAACATCAGGATGGTCACTCGTTGCGAGGACAAGGAATATGTCCTCAATAAGGAGCTTAAGGAAATTAATGAGTCTACTGCTACTCTTGAGGAGATCGCTGAATTTAGGACACATGAGAGAGATGCCACTAAAGTGGCAGGCATCATGATAGCCACAATGTCAGCCGAGCTCCAAAAGTCCTATGAGGACTATTACCCTTTTGAGATGTACCAGGATTTGACGGAAAGGTACCATCAAAGTGCTCATCAAGAGCGGTATGAAATAATCTCCTCCATGATCACAACCCGAATGAAGGATGGTGAACCCATCACGGGCCACATGCAAAAGATGCAAAGATATGTGGACCGTTTGCTGAAACTGGATGTTAACTTTCCTGAGGAGTTGGCAATTGACATCATTTTGCACTCCTTACCTTCTTGCTATGACAAATTTCAAATTACATACCGCATGAACAAGGAGGAATTTACTCTCAGCAAACTTCAGGGACTTTTGAAGACCGCAGAAAGTGGTCTTAAAGGTAAGTCAGTTGTTACCTTTACTCCTACTCCTACAGCTACCTCTGTTTTGGCTATCGGGCAAGGCAAAGGGAAGAAGAGGAAGACCCATTCGAAGGGTACCAAGGGAAAGTCTCTTGAAGGCTCCTCATCTAGAACCAAAAGTGGTTCTATCAATCCTTCTGCCAACCCTAAAGAGGCTGAATGATTCTATGGCCAGAATAAGGGGCACTGGACGCAAAACTGCCCAAAGTACTTGTAGGATGTCAAGGATGGGAAAGTGAAACCATCCCATGTATTTATTTACACTATATTGTCTAATAACTCACCATATTCTAACTCTTGGGTCCTTGATACAGTTTGTGGTATTCACATATGTTCTGATTTGCAAGGCCTAAGCAAAAGTGAGGATGCGGAGCACGGGAAGATAAACCTAATCATGGGGAATAGGAAGGCTTCGCCTGTTACCAGGATTGGAGTTTATACTTTGTAGCTAAGTAGTGGGTTAAAGTTAGATTTGAATAAATGTGTTTACTCGTCTGAAATGGCGAGATATATTATTTCTTTTCATGGTTTGTACAAACAAGGGTTTACCCTTTTCTTTTGATAATGAATGTGGTGGTATTAATGCTTTCTTTAATAATGTTCTTTATTTTAAAGCATTACCTTGTGATGGTTTGTATGAAACTGTGTCGATTGTAGATAACCTAGGAAATAATGTGTTGTGTATTGATTCTTCTACTAGCTTTTGGATAAAGCATCATTATGGCATTGTCGTCTTGGTCATGTAAGCAAGAAACACATAGGCCAACTCCAAATGGATGGAGTCTTGGAGTCATTTGACCTAAAGTCAGATGATAGTTGTGAATCTTGTTTGCTTAGGAAAATGACAAAATCACCATTCACTGGTACTTGTGCAAGGGGTGAGGGTTTGTTGGACCCTATACATACTGATGTATGTGGACCCTTCAAAACCGCCACAAGGGATGCTAATCGCTACTATGTGACTTTTACCGATGATTTTAGTAGATATGGTTATGTCTACTTAATCAAGCATAAGTCAGAGAATTTTGAAAAGTTTAAAGAGTTTAAACAGGAAGTAGAAAATCAATTGGGCAGGAACATCAAGATGCTTCAATCCGATCGAGGTGGTGAGTATCTTAGTACATAGTTTCTCGACTATCTTAAGGAGTGTGGGATTGTCTCACAATTGACACATCCCAGGACACCACAGTTATACGGTGTGGCTGAGAGGCGTAATCGGACCTTGTTGGACATGGTTCGCTCCATGATCAGTCGAGCTTCGCTACCAATCTCTTTTTGGGGGTATGCCTTAGAGACTGTCGCCCATATCCTTAATCTAGTCCCTACAAATAAGGTTGCCAAAACACCTCATGATATGTGGACTGGGAAAGTTCCCAATTTGGACCACATCAAGATTTGGGGTTGTGAGGCCTTCGTGAGACGCGAGACTCAAGATAAGATCGAACCTTGAAGTAAGAGGTGTATTTTCATCGGCTACCCACAGAAATCCTTTGGTTACCTCTTCTACAAACACAGTGAGAATGTGGTCTTTATGGCAAGAAGAGGGGTCTTTCGAGAGAGAGAGAGAGAGAGAGAGAGAGAGAGAGAGAGAGTTCATAAGCCAAGGAAAAAGTAGGAGGCAAATTGACCTTGAAGAAATTCAAGAGTCAAATGATGAAGGAACCTCAAACCCTAGCAATCAACCTGAGGAGGAAACTCCTGTTGATCCAGTTGATGAGTCTCTACCTCTAAGGCGTTCCACGAGCGTTAGGAATGCACCTGAGCATTACTATGGTTTCCATATTACTGCGGAAGGTGATACATTTATCAGTAATAGTACACTAGTAAATTTGGATGAACCTAACAGCTTTAAGGAAGCCATGGCAGGCCTGGAGTCTGCTAAATGGAAGGAGGCTATGGAAAGCGAGATACAGTCCATGTATGACAATCAAGTTTGGAACTTGGTTGACAATGTACCCGACCGTAAGACAGTCGGGTGCAAGTGGATCTTCAAGAAGAAGACCGACATGGATGGCAAAGTGCATACTTATAAGGCACGACTAGTTGCGAAGGGCTTTACTCAGACTCAGGGCATTGATTATGATGAAACCTTCTAAGCAGTAGCGAAGATAAAATCTATTAGGGTCATGCTAGCCATTGCTGCATCTCATGATTATGAAATATAGCAAATGGATGTTAAAACCGCTTTCCTTAATGGAAAGTTGGCTGAGGATGCTTACATGAGTCATCCAGAGGGTTTTGTCAGTACAAAGTACCCAAATAGAGTATGCAAGCTTGACAAATCCATTTATGGACTGAAGCAAGCATCTCGCAGCTGGAATCTTTGTTTCAATGAAAAGGTCAAAGAGTTTGGTTTCTCGAGGAAGCAAAGATGAGTCATGCGTATATGTCAGAGCTAGTGGGAGCATAGTTAGGTTTTTTGTATTGTATGTGGATGACATGCTACTCATAGGAAATGACATCCCATCTCTACAGGAGGTGAAGTCCTGGCTTGGGAAGTGCTATGCTACGAAGGACCTTGGAGAAGCTACCTATATCCTAAGGATAAGGATATTAAGAGAAAGGAGTAAAAGATTAATTGGACTTAGTCAGAGTACTTACTTGGATAAGGTGATGAATAGGTTCAGCATGCAAGACTCCAAGAAAGGAGATTTACCGATCCAGAGTAACGCCAAGCTGAGTAAGACTCAGAGTCCGAGTATAGTGGCTGAGATAGCTGAAATAAGTCGAGTACCGTATGCTTCCGCTGTAGGCTCGATCATGTATGCTATGACTTGTACTCGCCCTGATGTGGCTTTTTCTTTCAGCATGGTCAGCAAATATCAGGGGAATCTTAGCAAGGCTCAGTAGACTGCGGTAAAGAACATTCTCAAGTATCTTCAGAGGACTAAGAACTGGGTCCTTGCCTTCGGTGAGAGTGATAACTTGAGAGTGGTTGGGTATAATGATGCTAGCTTTTAGACTGATAGGGATAATTTTCGCTCTCAGTCAGGCTGCGTCTTTACCTTAAATGAGGAGCAATTACTTGGAAAAGTTCCAAGCAAGAGACGGTAGCTGATTCGACTTGTGAATTAGAGTACATAGCAGCGAGTGAAGCAGCGAAGGAGGCTATATGGCTGAAGAACTTCATCGGAGACCATGGAGTTGTACCAGCTATAAAGGAGCCTATGGAAATTTTCTGTGATAGTGAAAGTGCAGTTGTCTTAGCGAAGGAACCAATGGATCATGGAAAATCCAGACACATAGACAGAAAATACCATTTTATCAGACATCAAATAGAAGAAGGACTCCTCGTGGCAAAGAGGGTATCATCGGATGAGAACCCAATAGATCCCCTCACGAAGGGACTGACTAGGGTTAAGCATTTACAACATGCGAGGCGCATCGGGATGAAGGATGATATTAGTTTTACATATTAGATAGGTATTTTTGAAACTTGTAAAATGTAATCGAGATTTGATGATGAATAAAAGTTGTTGTTTACTTATGAGTAAAGTGTTGCTATCTTTGTCAATTATTTACTATAGTTTTAGCTTTGCATGTTTTGACTTCCAGAATAATTACCTTATTCAAAATATCCACAATCGGTCATATGTTGGAAGTAGATATGAATCAACACTGTCATGAAGTTGGCTTGTAGATGTCTACGTAGTTATTCATAGCAAGAGTTACTATGACCCTCAAGAGTGCTCATAAGTTCTGAGTATTGGATTCAACCCACGCTCACTTGTATCACTTCATGGAATTTATCTCGAGTGATCGTGAGACGGTAATATCATATAAGTCTTCAAACCTAGAGATATGAGTTGTTAACTATGAGTTGGTTATACATTGATTGTACGAAAACACATTGGTAACTCGATGTTATAAAACGTGCCTTTGTGTATAATTCAACAAGTAGTAGAACAAGCATATGAGTTGAAGTTTATCCGTTCCTTCTTGGATTAGAAGTGATATCTGGTCCCCTCGATGATTTTGTTTTGACCTATGTATCGGGCCCGGTCAGAACTAAATTGATGTGTTCGATTAAGTTCTATGTCAAACAAATCAGAAATCGGGAAACAAACTGCTGGACAATAAGTATGACATTATTCCATGTATTTGTCTGGCTTATATCATGAGAGCAGAGGATTTTATGATCACTTATCTTAAATGGCGTGACATTATTATCTCAGTTCTGAGAGACCTTGAAAGAGCTACGATTTCTAATCGGTTCCTGAACTAATACTTGTAGTAATAGTTATTAGACTTATCCAAGTGAGAGACTATTGGATAAGGTGTCTAAGTCCATAACTATTTTTGGTATGTACTTGACCCGGTTTGGCATGGTCCATTAGGGTTGCATGGCATCATGCACTTGAGTAGACTAAAATGAGAGAAAGGACACTTATGGTTTATTAATATATTATAAGTTATGATATATTACTAACTTTATTTAATTAGTATTAATCAAGAATTAATTTAGAATTAATTTTCTGATCAAAAGAAGACTAATTAAATACATGGGCTAATTGTGTAATCATCCATTTCTTTAATAGTGGGCTTGTAGTCCATGGTGTATTGAGTTGGGCTAAAACCCATGAGATGCTCCATGGATACTCCATGGTAGTTTTGAACCCATGGATCCAAGAAATGAAAAGTCATGTCATTTAGGGTTTACATGGTGTAACCCTACTTGTGACACACTATAAAAATGGATGTGTTAGCTACCAAAATCGGCCACTAGTGAAGAACAAGAGGGCATAGCCGATTTCTAAGTATGTTGCATTTCTCTATAAGTTATTCCAAGTGTATTTGGTGTTGTGTGAAGCATTTGAGGCGTCACATTTGGGGTGCTAGGCTCACAAGGATCTCAAAGGAATTCCAGCAACAAAAGGTGTGTATCTCTTACTAACTTTTATGTTTAAAAGTTCCCCATGTATGCTAGATAGGTTATGAACCTTGGAAAATCAAATTTGCATGTATCATAGTAAAACATAGATCTAAGGTTTCTAGGGTTGCATGTACACCATAGGAGTGTTAGAATGCTCAAAACCCATCAGAAAGTTTCCATTTTGCATGTATTATTGAAGTCAAGCATGATTTATGATCATTTCTATGAGAATGGAATGTTATTTTGGAGTTTGGGCTTATTAGAGCGATGCAAAGTCACCAAGTCAGTGACTTTATGGATTAAGACGTTGAAAAGGACTTGGATATGAAATTGTAGCTTCTGGTTTGGAGTATTAAGCACTTAATGGGAATGTGACTTAACAAGGGAGTACGCTAAGTGTACATGCAGGAATGCCCAGCTACTCACCATTTAGCTAGTACGCCCATCGTACTCATCAGATATGGGCCTTGCGAGTTTTACGCCTTGGTTTGGGCCTTGTAGGAGATTTTGGTTCTTTGGACCTTAGTGGGCAATCAGAAGTCAGTTAATATGGGCCAAGAAGATGTTTGGGCTTTGGGTAAGGCCCATTAGGGGGGATTGGGCCTAATTTAGCAAATTGGGCCATTAGTGGACCACTAGTGGGATTGGAAAGCCTACCTAGTGTTGGGTCTTGTTTTGGTATTGGGCCTTTGCCCAAATTGGAGAAAAGACAAAATGGACATGATGGACTGCGTGGAACCCCCCCCCCCCCCCTAGTCAAGATTGTTATGTTGTGTAATGACTTGGTATTTATCATGTGATAGTTCGGGATTTCATACGGGATAGCGATTCGGGAGTTTGATTCTTTAGTTCAGATCGACATTGCGAGGTGAGTTATCTTCACTATATTAACAGGGTCTAAGGCACCAAGGCCGGCCCTTTATCTGAGTTGTATCTGGGTACTTCCTTGATATGTTATTTGATCTGCTAGATCTACATCCTGGTGGTCAGGATGGTATTATGTTTAGTGACCTGGTTTAGGTTGGTATCCTGGTATATAAGATGATGTTATGTTAGTGACCAGTTAGGTCGGTATCTTGGTTATAGGATGTTGCTATGTTATATGATCTGTTTGATCGGTTTGTTGTCTATAAACTATTATGTGATTATCTATTATATGTGCACATGGTTGTTTGATTGGGGGTTGAGTTGAGGCAGTCCTGCTTTGTGCTGAAGGCCAACATACCCAGGACGGACCAGATAGACTACAGACCCAGGAGGGAACATAGTTTGGCCGAAGACCCAGCGATCGGTCCGGATAGGCTGAAGGACTTACGAGGCGTGGAGAGCGTTTCGGATAGACTGAAGGCTGACGAGGCGGCCCAGTCAGGCTGAAGGCTCATTATGCATATTGTAGACTCAGAGAGTGCACCAGGTGGACTGAAGGCCCGGTACGGGCGGACCAGTCACACTGTAGAATCGAGATGCATGGTTGTTCTGTTTGCTTATATGTTATATGATATGGTTATATCGGTATGGCGTTGGTATTTTAGGGGTAACTCACTAAGCCTTCAAGCTTACAGTTTTAGTTTATTGTTTCGGGTTCAGCGGATGACTGCAGGAAAGCGAAGGCATGACCGTACACTTCCTTGATTAATGATTATGATTTCTGGGAACTCTGATGTTTAAACTATTTTGAGAAGAAATTGTAATAATTGAATGGTTTTAAATGATTTAAAAAGTTTTAAACTAGCTCGAATTTTATGGATGTTATACGTTGGTATCAGAGCCTTGGTTTGGGTGAATTAGAGGAACCCTCGTGTGAATCAAGTCTCAAACTAAGGAAGATTTTTTCAAAATAGTTTTCGAAAGAAGAAAAGGATGATGCAAGTGTACGATCAGCCGGTGCCAGTAAGTAGACCCAAAAATACCATGCAATTATTTGATTATGTGATATGTTAGAATAACATGCTAGTACTAGGCTAGGGATCTTTAGGAATTGCATGATAGAATTGTCTGATTACATGATGCCTGCTAGCCTAGGGTTTTCCTTATATGAGATTGACATCATTACTGTAGTTGCTTGTGTATGCATCACGGTTGTACATAACTAAGATCTTATAGCCTGAGAATGTTTGATTGGGCCTTATTTTCTATTCTTGTTAACTAGGGGCTTAGGGTAGGATCATAAATTCAAAAGTCTATAGGTTCCAGTGTTATATATGGCTAGCATACACTAGTGCTGCAGGGTTGGTGGAAGTTTCATGGGTGGGTTGTGCGAGGCCGGGAGGCCAGTCATGAGATATTTTAGTATTCCTCTAGGAGTGAGGATTGAGCGCTCGCTATGTTTTGTACATTGTTAGGGTGTTGTTGTGATACTTGAGACAAGTATGGGTAGGTGTGGAAGGTAGTATGGTCCCGTACTACTGAAAGCATAGGACCCATACGCGTAGCAAGGAAGTTACAACCCCTGGGGTTTTAGTTGGAAGTTGGTTCCCTGTTATTGTATGGATTATCAGAGATCTTTCTGGTATCTTACCAGAATGGCGGTTACGAGACGTCTTGAGACCAGATCCAGGATAGGATCGGGAGCTGGTAGCCAGGATAGGCCATCATTTTCAGAGGACCGTGTCAGTAAGATCATCCGGGAGGATGTGATCGGGGTTGTCAGGGGACAGTTTCCGGAGATGTTTGGGTTTATTAAGATCGTCATGGTGGAGTATTTCGATGAGCGCTATACAGCCATTGCCGAGACGGTTGTCGGGACAGCTATAGCAGCTGTAACGACGACAAAGGGAGGAGTTGATCGAGCTTTCCTGTACTGGGACATATTCTGATGAGCATAGGACTGCAATTACTTGAGATCAGAGAGATGTTTTGTACTCGTTGCATTCCGCGGGTCGAGTAGGAGGGGCTGGCACATGAGTTTCTAGATTTGAAGCTCGGGGGGGTTTGCTCGAGGTCAAAATGTGAGTCGCAGGGACTCTGGATAGGAGTGATGATTATGTTCAGCTGGGGTTTCGCAACTAGAAGTGGAATGGTTAACTGATGGATTGGACTGTCATTTTATAGGGAAAGCATTGTGCCCTTTCAGTTTTTCAAGCTCGAAGGAGTGAGCAGGCTTGTGACCCCAAGATCAGGTTGTATTCTAGATCGGGGTCAGTGGTTTTAGGGATTTGTGACATTATTTCAATGCCGATAAGCGCAGGTGGGTCGATGTGGCATAAGTATTTTGTGAGGTCCGGTTTGCCTCAGATCCTTTATATCAGACGGTAAGGATTAATTGTGCGATCTATTGCACTTTGGGATTGTAGACTATGTCTTGGGAGTAGTAGTAGTCCGATTTAAGGCAGAGGTTGCTTCAGCTACTGCAGTTCAGCTATGGACGATTGAGTTGGTGAATGAGTCAGGGTGCGAACCTTGAATGGAATGATTTCTAGAGCCCAAGAGCGGGAGAATCGTTTGGAGCATCTTGGGAAGAAGGGTTTTATGTCGGAGGTCTGAGGGCAGGGTCCCATATGATGGTTATTCAGCATTGTCAGGATTCAGCGGTTTTAGTAACCATTATTGATTAGCGGATGAAGGCGCCAAAGGAAGTAGCTCATTGTTGAGGTATTAGTGTGACCATCTACCCTTTGGTTTTCAAGGTTGAGTGGGAGATTATTCAAGCATTAGAGACTGTCAGTTTCACTGGTATTCAGGAAGTGTTCATCTAGCTCTTAAGAAGTGCGTGATCATTGGGATTGGATAGTAATGGAGTACTAGTTGGGAAGAGATGGTTGTCATCGGATCGATCGTCAAAAAGTGAGAAGGATCGGGAATTCTCCAAATTCTCTTGTATTGTGAAGGCTTAGTCGAAGCTAAGTGGGGGAGAATCATCCTGTGATATAGAACCGGGAGCAGTGTTGAAAATGGGATGAGTCTCGTATCGTTGTCAGGAAGGAAGACAACCTAAGTGGCTGTTTGGTTTGAGGATTGTGTGAGTTGGGTGTTCGGTAAAAACTGCCCAGCATGTGTGTCACGTCTTCTTGGTGCTTGGTAGCAGAAGTTGGGGAACCAGGTTGGAGTTCTAGTCATGAATTGAGTTCAGTTCGAGTATTCGGTCGATGGTGTGCTCGACTTTAAGGGTTTTTGGATTGATAGATTAAGGGTTTTTTTGGCTACTTGGGCTCGGCAGTAGATTCAGCATGGATGTGCGGGTTGTTTAGCATATGTGGTAGACATGCAGGTCGAGTAACAAACCACGAATTTCCGTGAGGGTGGAAGAATGACATGAGGCCTAGGGTTAGGTCGGGGTTAGAGTCCACAGAATGGATCAGGAGTTCGGAACCCCAAGTTGGTGAGAACAGTCTTCATGGGAGAGATCACCAGTAAGGGTGGTCCAGGGAGATGCTCAATAGTTTAGAGCGGTCCGGATAGACCGAAGGCTGGTGGGGCGTACCAGTCAGGCCAAAGGCTCAGAGAATGGTCCAAACAGGCTGAAGGACCGGAGAGGCGGTCCAGATATGCTGAAGGTTCTGAGAGTGGTCCGGATAGACTAAAGGCCTGGTGAGGCGGTCCAATTATGCTGAAGACTCTGTATGTGTTTGTAGATCTATGTGCAGGTATTGAGCATGCTGCTATGCTATAGCAATCAGTAGGTCTGTCCCCAAGTATTGAACATGCTGATGGAGTATGCTGAAGACATTATGTGGGTTTTGTTAGCTATATGATCAGGTTCTGAGTATATATATGTGTTATGGGGTAGCAACTTGTTCTTCAAGTGGATGGTGTGGGGTGAGGTTTCAGTACTATGAAGCTTGTTGGTGCTGTGAAGGATATTGATTAGGCCCTCTTGGGCAATGAAGGAGGTGAGAATCTCCAGGATGGAGCATTGGGAAAACTAAAGTGATGATAGCAGTGTCGATAGGTTATCGGGAGCATTACAGTCATATGATGTGGGCATAGAGATTGTGTTGATTATGTCTTTTGTAGGAGCACGTTCGGGTCAGATCTTTCTCCTGGTCGTCTATGATGACACATTATATGTGGGTAGGGTTGAGGTGGTCCTGCTCTATGCAGTAGGCCAAGATACCCGGTGTAGGCCGACTGAAAGTCGTAGGCACGGACGCCCAAAAGGAGTGATAGGGTTGAGGCAGTAGGCCAACAAACCCTGAGAGTTTTAACTCGATGGTTGAATTGAATCGACATTTTGGCATTCCAATATAGGGTATTCCATCCTGAGGATGCCCGGACCCTATGATCAACTGGACTGGGCATATTAGTATTCCCACCCGAAGGGTGGTATGGGCTAGATATGAGTGTCGTACTGGTTGGCCGGTAGTGGTAGGTATGTTGTAGGTGGTAATCGCTTGCGGGATTGTATTCTATAGAAGCAGTGGATGGCAAGGGATGTCATGGTAAATTATCATCGGTATTATATGGACATCTTATTTTGATGGTCTATTAGATGGCATGTTGTGCTTGATCGGGCTGAGGCGGTCCTGCTCTATGCAGTAGGCTAAGATACCCGGTGCGGGTCAACGGTAAGTCGTAGGGGCAGGGATTCAGCAGAATATGACCCATGGTTCTATTTCGGGTAGGAACTTCAGGTTCCCATGGCTAAATAGGCCGTTAGTAGTAATGGGAAGAGAGCTAGCGATGGATAGTATGATTGGTCGGCCAGGGAGTCAGACCGAATTCAAGTTTCCAGATTGAGGGTTTTTAGGTGGTGAAAGGGTTGTGTGTCGCATGGGATTATGGAATCGTCTTCTCTGGAATGAAGAGACTTCCACTGGGTTTAGTCTCCTTTGAAAGTCGTCAGATGCCATTATTGTGGAGGTACCCCTCAGGATGTCAGATTGCCGGGGATGGTAAGGAATGATTTTAAGGGTGAAATCGAATTTAAGTGGGGGAGAGTTGTAACATCCCATTTTTCAAGTAGCTTCGTATTCTTCCCTCGGATTTGAATTATGTTACTTTTGGCCCTTGGGTTGGAAGGAAGTGGCAAGAAAGGACCAAGCATGAAAAATTTGGCAACTGGGCGAGTACGCCCAGCGTAAGCTGGGGTACACCCAACGTAGAAAGTTAAATGATCTTGGGTGTAGGAGGAGTACGCCCAGTGTACGAGAAGTATGCCCAGCATACTCTCAGAGATCCTAAAGCCTAATTTGGGGGATGACCACTATATAAGGAACATTATGGCTCAAACCCTAGCCTCTTTATCAGCCACCCTAACCTCAGAAAAACCCTAAAACGTCTCATCCCTTCATTCTTGTGTGATCTTGATCTTGAGGGGCCATCTTGGTGTTTCAAGCTTGGAAGAGGAAAGAAGAAGTTAACTAGGAAGGACTTAGGAAGCTTAAGCTCATAGATCTGGATTAACATAATCATTTGAGACTCTTTGGAGGTATAAAGTTTGTAACTTTCCTCAAGAATGCTCAGATCTAGTGTAGCTTGATTTGGAAGTAATCTTGGTCCCGAGTATAGATATTTATGGTTCAAATCCGATTTTTGGACTTAGAGTTTCCACACTCAGTTCAAAATGAGTCTCTAAGGTAAAAGGTTGTCATATTGAATGTCTTATTGGAGTCATGCAATAAGTTATGATCATTTCTATGAGAATGGAATGTTATTTTGGAGTTTAGGCATATTAGAGTCATGCAAAGTCACCAAGTCAGTGACTTTATGGATTAAGATGCTAAAATGGACTTGGATCTGTAATTGTAGCTTCTAGTTTGGAGTATTAAGCACTTAATAGGAAAGTGACTTAACAGGGGAGTACGCTGAGCGTACATGCAGGAACGCCCAATGTACTCACCATTTAGCTAGTACGCCCAGTGTACATAGGAGTACGCTCAACGTACTCATCAGATTTGGGCCTTGCAAGTTTTGGCCTCGGTTTGGGCCATGTAGGGTATTTTGGTTCTTTGGGCCTTAGTGGGTCATCAAAAGTCAGTTAATGTGGACCAAGAAGATGTTGGGGCTTTGAGGTAAGGCCCATTAGGGGGGATTGGGCCCAATTTAGCAAATTAGGCCATTAGTGGACAACTAGTGGGCTTGGAAAGCCTACATAGTGTTGGGTCTTGTTTTGGTATTGGGCCTTGGCTCAAATTGGAGAAAAGACAAAATGGACATGGTGGTCTGCATGGACCCCCCCCCCCTAGTCAAGATTATTATGTTGTGTAATGACTTGGTATTTATCATGTGATAGTTAAGGATTTTCGGTGGGATAGCGATTCGGGATTTCGATTCTTCAGTTCAGATCGGCATTGCGATGTGAGTTATCCTCACTATATCAACAGGGTCTAAGACACCAAGGCCGGCCCTTTATCTGAGTTGTATCTGGGTAATTGCTTGATATGTTATTTGATCTGCTAGATCTGCATCCTGGTGGTCAGGATGGTGTTATGTTTAGTGACCTAGTTTAGGTCGGTATCCCGGTATATATGATGATGTTATGATAGTGATCGGTTAGGTCGGTATCCTGGTTATAGGATGTTGCTATGTTATATGATCAGTTAGATCGGTTTGTTGTCTATAGACTGTTATGTGATTATATGTTATATGTGCACATGGTTGTTTGATTGGGGGTTGGGTTGAGGTGGTCATGCTTTGTGCTGATGGCCAACAGACCCAGCGCGGACCGGATAGACTGTAGGCCCATGAGGGCACATAGTCAAGCCGAAGGCCCAGCGAGCGGTCTGGATAAGCTGAAGGCCTTGCGAGGTGATCCGGATGTGCTGAAGGCTCGGAGAGAGGTTCAGATAGACTGAAGGCATACTGTAGACTCAGAGAGTGGACCAGGTGGACTAAGGGCCCGGTGTGGGCAGACCAGTCACACTGTAGACTCGAGATGCATGGTTGTTCTGTTTGCTTATATGTTATATGATATGGTTATATCGGTATGTCGTTGGTATTTTGGGGGTAACTCACTAAACCTTCGAGCTTACAGTTTCAGTTTATTTTTTCAGGTTCAGCAGATGACTGAGGGAAGGTGAAGGCGTGACCGTACACTTCCTTGATTAATGATTATGATTTCTAGGAACTCTGATGTTTAAATAACTTTGAAAACAAATTGTAATAATTGAATCGTTTTAAATAATTTAAAAAGTTTTAAATTGGCTCAAGTTTTATGGATGTTACACAAAGAATGAATCAGACAATCAAAAAATCAGACTCATGTATTGACTTTAAGTCCAGATGGTCACCACGTTTGTTGGGGTCCAAGACAATTGATACAGAGTCAAGAAAAACACTTGAACAAGACGAATAGAGACAAGCAACATTAAACGGTGTACATAAGACAACCAGTATCTCCTAATCACATATGAAAAGAGATAAGAAAAGGGAACAAGAGACCCCTCACAGTGCTATTAAGGTGAAGCCTCGAAGGATCGACTCTATTTGTCTGTTCTCTACGTAGGGTTTATCGGAGATGAAATCCAACCCCTAGAGAGTTATTTCATATAAACAGATTAATCGACCGAAGTTCAGCCTACTACAGTTCAATTAGATGTTCAAGAGCAAGCGACCAGCACAAGCAACGCATGAACCAACCTGCAAGAAACCACAAAGAAACTTACAGTACCAGAATCTTAAAGACAAGAACTGTTCCGGTATAAACGATAACAAGGAGGAAACCCTAAATCGAAATGATCAACCAAAAATCAAAGCAGTTTATGTAGATGATCCAAAGATTTCAAGAATCAACCTCTAGATTGAACATAAACTGTGAAGAACCAACACGAAAGAAAGGAGTTAGAAACAACCATTTATGACGACGTTCGGAGAAGAAAATCACTGATGAACATCGAAGAAGAAGAAAACGGAGCATGAAGCTCTGAGACCATGTCAAGAAAGTAAAAACACCAACAATTCCCAACTTGAATAGTTTATTCACTATAAACCTGTTCGATCATACATCAACTTACAACTGAAACCTCTCTACATTCACACTCACACTCACACTCAGATGATTACATAAACCTCAAGATCAATCTCACAGAAAAAGAATCTTTAATTCTATCTAACCCTAACATAGAGAAACCTTAATACTGGGAAACCCTAACACGAGAGAATAGAAAGAGTTGTATACATATTACAAAATGAACGAATGATCACAAATGAGAAGGAACAACACATTAAATACTTTGGGTAAACAGCTCCATGGAGCAACCCAAGATCCGCGCATCAACCCGAAATCCTGCATGATAAATACACAATACACCCAACACTAATACGCAATATACAAACCTTACCCTCTTTAAGAATTAATGTTTAGTTTGATAATAAGGACATATTTCAACACTTCTTTATCGACGATTCTCGCAAGCACTACCATTAGAGGCCGATCCAGATGCTGCTTAACCCTAGCCAAGAAATCCTTTGCTACCGATTCAAAGTATTTCGACATCGGTTGAAGCTCTTGTTATGGGGTTTTTGATCGTCAAGGTTATACCCTGTTTTGAAATTCTAAATATATATTCTCAAAAATTGATGCATTCATCAATGATGCTTACTGATCTTTCCTTGATATGTTTTCACTGATTCCAATATGATGCGCTCATGATTCTCGACATATTCCCATACTTTTCATTTCTATACCAAATTTGCCCATATCAGATTCGCTTTCAGGTACATTAGTTTATTTTGGATTTGTGGTTAACAAGTCTTTTTGTGTGTTCATGTTGAATCAGTGCTAAACTTTTTCTCTTTTATCAAGCTTATACAATGGATTGATAGTCATATTGTTTATAATCAATATTAAACATTAATTCTAAAGAAGAGGTGGTCAAATAAAAGCAATAAGTACTCAAAGAAAGTAATCCACGCACCCATATATTTGCATGTAGAGAAATCTGCTGACATACATACTTTGCCTTCCCCACAAAATTCATCATGGGTTTTGATTATCAATATGTAATTTACACGCAATAACTATTCAAGAGTATTATTATTATATGAACGAACTATGCAGTAGTGGCAAGGATAAGTGTTACTATGGTGGATTGACCTACTTTTTTTTTTAATAACAAGGTATATAAAATTCAAAATTGTGACCTACCTCAAAAAATTAAATGAACCACCTTAAAGATAAAAAGATATATAAATCATATTTTCAAAGTTCATAATTTATAATAGCCTAATATTCTTGGAGGTATAATTCAATATTCATAGCCAACCTTCTATCTTTATAACCACCGAACCAATTTGTCATTACCCGTAAATATTTTACTTTGTTAACTATGTGAAAATTAAATAAATTATGTTGAAATTATATCCATGACCATCAAAAAGTCCACAACAATTATCGTGTGAATTGATAATTGATACTTTAGGTGTAGGTTTAATTGCAGTAGTTGTTGTTTTTATTTTTTTTATTATTTATTCATTGTTAATATTTATTTTATGAGCATCAAAGCTATTGAGCTTTTGTTAATATTTATCCCTCCTTGAGTACAATTGTAAGTACTTAATTTTTCCCTTATACAATTCGACTAGATCCGAACCCGCAACTGCTATTTTTTATTTTCTATTGGTTTTATTTAAATATTGAACCATATAGTTTTACGTTCTAACTCGTCTTTATATGCAATGAGCTCAAGTTTCTAATTTCTTGTGGTGTATACATGGCATTTTTAACTACAACATTTTTTACCCATTCAAATTACAACATTTTTTACTTCCATATAAACCTACTTTTTTTCCTAAGATATTATTGTTAGCATTATTAGTTCAGTTACTCTTTAATGATAAAAACGGAGAGAAGGTGAACCACCATACTGCTTATGTGGTAGCCACTCATTTTCCTAGTTCAACTTATTCGATTAAAAAAAAAAAAAAAAAAAAAGTTATCAGTTCAACTTCTGTGATTACAAAAATGGTTCAAATTATGTGATATCATTTTAACAGTTTTGTGCCATTTTTTATTTCATTATTCTTCACATAGTATAGAGTTGTAAAACATACTTTTAATGATGTTTACTTTGTCATGTATAAACGAACAAGGCACAAACACGTGAATGCAAACCAACTCAAAGCTTTGGAGACACTCCCTCTTTGTTATCCATCTTGACGTAAAGGGATATTTCAAAAAAGGAGGGGGGTATAAGGGATAACACAACATTATGCATAAGTGTCATTTCTATTTTTTTTATAATTGTAGAGCTGAATAAAACAACATTATGCAAGTCCATACTGTACATGTCATTGTATCCCGAGAGATGCCACCATTATCCTGGACCACAGTAGCAATTTGGTTGCCCTGCTCTTGTTAGCAGCCTCGTTGCCCAACTCTAGACAACAGCCTCATCGCATAGCTTTTGCCAACATCCCCGTTGCTCGGCTCCAGACAGCAACTTTCCTACCTAGCTCTCGCTAGCATCCCTACTGCACAAGTTCTCCCGATAGCCATGTTGCATGATCTCACAACATTTCAACCCACATTCCATATGAAATTATCCATGTTATGTTTTATTTTGCACAATTATATTAGTTATGAACTCAAAGTGGATAACAAAAATGAAAACAATTACAAATCCCTTGACTTTGACCTATCTTGAGTCTAATAATGTGTGAAGGCCTTAACCTAATAACCAATATATATATATATATATATATATATATATATATATATATATATATATATATATATATATATATATATATATATATATATATATATATATATTGAGTAGATAACAGAGACGATAAATGGTTCCAAAAGCCTTTGGCTTTGACCTACCTATAGTATGATGACCCAATGCCTCGACCCAGTAACCACCATATAAAAAAAGGGGTGGATAACAATAATGAAAAACGGTTCTAATGCCCATGACTTTGATCTACCTAGAGTAAAACGACCGAAGGCCTCGACTCAATAACCACCATTGTAAACAAACTACCTACCAAAAATGACAAACAAAAAATGACAAACAGTTCCAAAGCTTCTGGCTTTGACCTATCTAAAACTCAATGGCTTGAAGCCTTAACTTAATGACCAACATAGTAGCCATGTTGCAATCATGACTACTTCTTAACTTATATCTAAGGGAATCAGGCACGAACTACTACTAACTAAGGCACAAAGTTGCCATTATATTTTTGTTTGGACTGATCAGTCGGGGCTAAGGTTCTAAAAAGTTTGCCATGGCTTCAAGGTTTGTGTCTGCTGCCAAGCTTTACCAAAACGGCGCCTTAACTCATATATATATATATATATATATATATATATATATATATATATGTATAAAATAGAATAATAGTTGAAAATACATATAAAATATTAATTATATACAAAATTGTCGCATCAAGTCACGCATTACAAACGACGTAACTTGCTAAGGCTCAGAAAAGCTTGAGGCTTAACATTACCGCCATGTCACACTTTACGTTATTTAGAACCTTGGTCGGGGCAGATACACAAATTGGTTAATGTTAAGCCCAATTTCGCTAAGTTGCAAAAGATTTATAACCTTCGCCTCGAGTTGCTTGACTTCTTAGCCTAACTCCATAGTTTATAGTAAGCTTTTTAATCATGTCTTGCGAAGGTTCAAAACCTCAGCATGTAGTTGCATGACTTCTTAGCCCAACTCCACAATTTACGGTAAGCTTTTCAGCCCCATTGAGTAAAGGCTCGCAAGGTTCATATGATCGACACATCAGACTAAGGGACTTGATGAGCATCCACTATACACTTCTCCCCAAAAAGATGGCTCTCTCTCTCAACCAAGAGAAACCATCTCCATCCTCACATACATATCTAACTTGATCGTCAGAGCCTGCTCTTAGGGCACAATCCATGGGGCGGTTCTAACGATTTTGTTACCTAGTGACAACATGAATCGATTCTTGAACTCGCTAATGGCACCATTCTGTGATCTACGATCCAGATCCGATATTAAGACCCGATGATCCGATTTTCAGTTCACATCATAGTGAATAGTTAAAAAACTAGAAAAAAATTTACATAATCGCTCCCCGTGCTTTACAAAAAGTCATATGTTGAGTTCCTAACCTTTTTCTCTTGATGAGATGCTTCTTATGTTTTCATTTTATTTTGTGGTTGATACGTAGCTCATGTAAAAAGAAATTTATACCTTTTTCATTGTAGTTAAGAAATTTTCACTAATTTAATTAAACACAACAAAGAAAATAAATTAACCCCCACCCCACCTAAAGCCCTTCCATTCATTTCTAGTTTTCCTCCTGCCACACCTTCCACTTATCTTTATCTACCTTTCTTCATCTCCTCCAAAGTTGAACCATGTAACACCCGTATTCCAGATTGATTAAGCATTTTGTCGTCAATGACTAAAGATGAAATTTTGAAGAAAAATTTATGCCATGACGTGGTGTAAGGATGCCCACGACGTGGCCATGCTGGAAAGGGATACGTGTTTTATAGAGCCACCATAATATGACGTAAGGCCGCCAAAGCATGGTAGCTGTTCAAGCCTAATCCCACTTATTTTTAGGGTTTCTCCAATATTTAAGCATCTTAACCCCCATTCTAGGTCATCTTCTTCAGCCTCCATCCCTTTATTTCGAAACCTTAGCCTCTCTTCCATGGAAATGAGCTTGGTAGCTTGATCTTGAGGTTAATGTGTCTTTTGGTGAAACTTGAAGAGGAAAGAAGTTCAAGCCTAAGCCCACGTATTTGTAGGGTTTCTCTAATATTTAAGCATCTTAACCCCCATTCTAGGTCATCTTCTTCAGCCTCCATCCCTTTATTTCGAAACCTTAGCCTCTCTTCCATGGAAATGAGCTTGGTGGCTTGATCTTGAGGTTAATGTCCTCTTTTGGTGAAACTTGAATAAGAAAGAAGTTCATCTTGATGCAAGGAAGCAAGGAGAAAGCTTAGATCCAACATCTTCTTCACATTTCTGAGTTATTGGAGGTACTGTGACATCCCCATTTTCACTGCCAAAAAATATCATGGTTCTAAACAGCGTGCCATGGCGCGAGGCGTGGTGTAGCCATTATGAAAACATCCAAGATTGGTTTGTGAAGCGTGGCGCCCAAATAACGTTTCAAGGCGCGCCTTATCGCGTTATGGCGTGAGTTTTTTTCAAGGCGTGAGTTTTTTTTGTTTTTTTTTTTTTGTTTTTTTACCGGGCCTAAAATAAATGAGTTTTTGTTAACTTTTTTCTATCAGATATTAATATAACACTTCTAAAAACTTCATATATTTGATAAAATTCAATAATTATATGATTTATATCTTTTAATTTATATAATATAGTCACACCTTCAAAAACGCCAAGGCTTGTCATGGCTTAACTTTTAACTTGTCGTCAAGTCGCACCTTACGTTATTTAGAACCTTGAACAAGACCTATTTTGTTTTATGCTTTATAAAAATCAGAGTACATTTTTTAATAAAAATGTTGCGGAATTTGTTCCCAGTAAAACATGATAAATACGTTACCAAGGCATTTCCAAAGAAAAGTATTTTTATTCATTTTAAAACATTTGGGATGTCATAGTCAATACAGAAACATAAGCATAACAGAAATTACATTCATTATCACTAGTGATTTATATCTCTATAATCTCTCAGTGTAATGTGACTTCATATCAACACATGTGATATAAATAAACTGAGTGGGTCAGGTTGGGAAACCTGGTGAGTACATAGGATTTTCAACCCATAATAATATAATTATTATGTTTAATCTTCAAACAATTAATCAACCCAATTACCCATCCCCATTATCTTCTTTACTCTTAAGGATCTACCCTAAAAATCAGTTATTCCTCGTTCATTTATTCCTAAGGATAATCCTAGGGAATTGGCACGAAGTCCATCGTCACCGGGTTTAGGCACTAAGTCTGCATAGTCGCCAGAGTTTATACAACAGGCACTAAGTCCGCATAGTCGCCAAGGTTTAGGTACTAAGTCAGTATAGTCACCAGGGTTTAGGCATCAAGTCTGCATGATCGCCAAAGTTTAGGCACTAAGTCTGCATAGTCGTCAAGGTTTAGAGTACACCAGTTGAACACATCGTTCACAACACCTACAGGTTGTGAGCCTGCTAGTGTTCCATTGGACTGTCTAGAATAGTCTGTGGTTGTCATCCATACTCTTCTAGATGATGGGTCCATCATTTGGGTAAAAGGCTTCTCTCATTGTTCACCTCTCACCCTTATCTCATGGTCTATATCACCTCTCATCTCATCATCCGACTCATATTTCATTTACCCATGTTTTACCCAACATATTTTGTAGATATAAAATACATATACAATTTAATTCATTTGAAGCATGTATAAAATCGTTCATCCAGCATAGACAGCAAGTATTCAGATAATATGCACACATAGCACGTAATTTATATAAAATACTTCGTATCGATGTGTAAGATGAAAGTAACTATGCACTCACAGCACGTAATTTATATTAAATACTTCTTATTTATGTGTAAGATGAAAGTAACTATGCACTCACTTGATAAGGTGGTGACGCGGTTCTCGGATAGCACTTCGTTTACTTTAAAACAATTTCTTTCGACAAATCCTAGTACCATTACCACTAGAGTTTAGTCTAATGTTTTACCCAGACTAATTAATAGTCTAGCTATTATTACTATTATATAAGCGTTAAACAATACTCTTCACCCGCTATGTACAGACAGGGGCCAGACATAAAACACCGGAGGGCAGGATCATTTTGGCATATAACACTTCTGAATCCAGCAACCCAAGCAGTCCTCCAAACCAAATTCCCCCGTACCGCGAGTGGTTAAAAAGATATTACAACAACACTTATATAACCCATAATAATAGCCCAAATAATTACGATAAGGTCCTAATAACGTTACTATAATTAATTAAAAGTTATATTAAAAATAGCGTAGGCGTAGCTCACTTACAGCGGGTTTTCCTGAAAATCGGGTTTCCCTTGGAGCAGCGTTTCCAAACCGAAAGACCCTTTTTCTTGGGGCATCCAGGAGCCTCGTGGCTTCCTTCGGGTGCTAGGGGTTTACCTAGGCTTAGGGGGGGTTATGGGGCTTAGAGAGAGAAAGATAGGGTGAAAGGTGTGAGAAATATGAAGGATTCACCCTTTATTTATAGGGGTTTTATCGTAGAGTAGTCTTTAAGCTTCGTCAGTATCTTCTGCGTACGAGCACCGATTTCTAAGTTATTTATATCCACGCATTGGTATTTACAAGTACTATAACTTTCATTTAGACCCCGTCGGCTAATTCTCATTGTAGTTCAGAGTTACAAAATTGCATCGAATTCACCACGCTTGAAGAGTAGAGACTAAGTTTCGTCCATATCTTTCTCATACGAGCTCTATTCTCGACGTTCTTTATATCCACGCGTTGGTATTTATGAGTACTACAACCTTCATTTAGACCTCGTCGGTTAATTCTTATTCTATCTCAGATTTACAAATCTGCATCGAATCGCTGCGCTTGAAGAGTAGAGGCTAAGCTTCGTCCATATTTTTCGCATACGAGCTCCATTTTTTACTGTATTTTTATCGTTTAACTCCTATTAACAATATCTTCATTTCTCATTTAGATTATTTTGGCTAAAAATCGACCAATCTAAAATTCGAATTTCCAGGCTGTTTACTGTTATGCTAAATCTTAGAAAAATCATAACTTTCTCATACGAAGTCAGATTTGGACATTCTTTTTATGCACACTCTCGGTTTAAAATACACTATGACTTTCATTTAGATCACTAAGGCTAGAAAGTATTTTATCGTAAATTCACTTTTTACGATTCCCCGTGTCGTGTCGGTTTTGCCGTAAAACTTCGACGGGTCATATCTTCTTCGTTATAACTCGGATTTCGGCGTTCTTTGTATGTATGGAATCCTTGAGATATATTCTACAACTTGGTTAAGATTATTTATTCTAAATAATCTTTTGTCAAAAAGTCATTTTCGACACTTATTGCCTCTAAATTAACTAGTCCGGATCTGTGGGCGTTACAATTATCTCCCCCTTAAGATGATTACGTCCCGGAATCATCAAAGAAATATGACTATATAATGATTCCATACGTTATCTCTTCATCCTAGGTAATAATTGTAACCTCTATGTTTCTTCGAACGGGTATCTGACTCTTTGACTTCTTGACTGCAGGCGGTGCTTGATCTTGCACCCGCACTCTGTCTCGTATTAGGATTTCAATCATGACCTTCCTGTCACATAATCATCTTAGTCAGACTCGATTTGATATGACCACTAGGGTCAGATTAACAATAATCTTCTTAGTCATTACCGAAACGATGGTAACGACAGGCATGAACAAAACATAATCAATTACTAGTGCATTGGTAACCTTGTGACTTTCCTTGATCCAAGCGTGAGTCATGTGCTTCCGGTAGTATAGGCCTCAACTACCTTTCACACCTACTCATACTCGTCCCAAGTATTGTCTCACAGTTCTCGAAGTTATTATCACAAAAATAATTTTAACACATACAAATGTGTCCAAACAATCATATAATTTTCTCTAGACTCTACTAGTACTTCTTCCACGCGTATCTTCAATCATCAATTCTACTTCAACTCAGTTAGTGATGGAAATGTCAGACGATGGGATAACTTCACGGATTATACCAAAAATATTTCTTTCTACTAATTGAAAGTGTACTTCTCCCGTACTAGACGTATTATTTATTAGACATATTCTAAAGGCAAGATATCATTCTTACACTATCTTCTGATAGGTACTATTCAGTATCGTAAGCCTTCTCATTTCCGCCATTCACTCAATTCACTACGATTCTTCATCATGATGTTCTGCACATCAGAGCATTCATTTGGTGTATCGAGACGAGAATAAAGATAGAGGAAATTTTAGACTCGTATTCTTCGTTATTACCTCAAAAAATTATATACCAGTTCTAATATCGTAATTAAACGTTTAGAAATCTGAACACATAAAATTTCAAGATCCGGTCGGCAACAGACCATAGATCCGATCAAACAATAGCATAAAGCATCACAAATTATTAAGCACATAAAAGCATGTTAGGCATCCTCCCTAAATAAGCTACTGCTTGTGTCTATTCAGGTGTTCTACCTAAAATATATTAGACACACTCCTCATAATCATCGCTTAGAATTATAAGTTTAAGTCTAGAAATAAATCCTTATTCCTAGTTTACTTAAACTAATGCTCTGATACCAACTGTGACATCCCCATTTTCACTGCCAGAAACGACGATTTTGTTTATGCTTTATAAAAATCAGAGTACATTTTTTAATAAAAATGTTGCGGAATTTGTTCCCAGTAAAACATGATAAATACGTTACCAAGGCATTTCCAAAGAAAAGTATTTTTATACATTTTAAAACATTTGGGATGTCATAGTCAATATAGAAACATAAGCATAACAGAACTTACATTCATTATCACTAGTGATTTATATCTCTATAATCTCTCAGTGTAATGTGACTTCATATCAACACATGTGATATAAATAAACTGAGTGGGTCAGGTTGGGAAACCTGGTGAGTACATAGGATTTTCAACCCATAATAATATAATTATTATGTTTAATCTTCAAACAATTAATCAACCCAATTACCCATCCCCATTATCTTCTTTACTCTTAAGGATCTACCCTAAAAATCAGTTATTCCTCATTCATTTATTCCTAAGGATAATCCTAGGGAATTGGCACGAAGTCCATCGTCACCGGGTTTAGGCACTAAGTCTGCATAGTCGCCAGGGTTTATACAACAGGCACTAAGTTCGCATAGTCGCCAGGGTTTAGGTACTAAGTCAGTATAGTCACCAGGGTTTAGGCATCAAGTCTGCATGATCGCCAAAGTTTAGGCACTAAGTCTGCAGAGTCGTCAAGGTTTAGAGTACACCAGTTGAACACATCGTTCACAACACCTACAGGTTGTGAGCCTGCTAGTGTTCCACTGGACTGTCTAGAATAGTCTGTGGTTGTCATCCATACTCTTCTAGATGATGGGTCCATCATTTGGGTAAAAGGCTTCTCTCATTGTTCACCTCTCACCCTTATCTCATGGTCTATATCACCTCTCATCTCATCATCCGACTCATATTTCATTTACCCATGTTTTACCCAACATATTTTGTAGATATAAAATACATATACAATTTAATTCATTTGAAGCATGTATAAAATCGTTCATCCAGCATAGACAGCAAGTATTCAGATAATATGCACACATAGCACGTAATTTATATAAAATACTTCGTATCAATGTGTAAGATGAAAGTAACTATGCACTCACAGCACGTAATTTATATTAAATACTTCATATTTATGTGTAAGATGAAAGTAACTATGCACTCACTTGATAAGGTGGTGACGCGGTTCTCGGATAGCACTTCGTTTACTTTAAAACAATTTCTTTCGACAAATCCTAGTACCATTACCACTAGAGTTTAGTCTAATGTTTTACCCAGACTAATTAATAGTCTAGCTATTATTACTATTATATAAGCGTTAAACAATACTCTTCACCCGCTATGTACAGACAGGGGCCAGACATGAAACACCGGAGGGCAGGATCATTTTGGCATATAACACTTCTGAATCCAGCAACCCAAGCAGCCCTCCAAACCAAATTCCCCCGTACCGCGAGTGGTTAAAAAGATATTACAACAACACTTATATAACCCATAATAATAGCCCAAATAATTACGATTAGGTCCTAATAACGTTACTATAATTAACTAAAAGTTATATTAAAAATAGCGTAGGCGTAGCTCACTTACAGCGGGTTTTCCTGAAAATCGGGTTTCCCTTGGAGCAGCGTTTCCAAACCGAAAGACCCTTTTTCTTGGGGCATCCAGGAGCCTCGTGGCTTCCTTCGGGTGCTAGGGGTTTACCTAGGCTTAGGGGGGGTTATGGGGCTTAGAGAGAGAAAGATAGGGTGAAAGGTGTGAGAAATATGAAGGATTCACCCTTTATTTATAGGGGTTTTATCGTAGAGTAGTCTTTAAGCTTCGTCAGTATCTTCTGCGTACGAGCACCGATTTCTAAGTTATTTATATCCACGCATTGGTATTTACAAGTACTATAACTTTCATTTAGACCCCGTCGGCTAATTCTCATTGTAGTTCAGAGTTACAAAATTGCATCGAATTCACCACGCTTGAAGAGTAGAGACTAAGTTTCGTCCATATCTTTCTCATACGAGCTCTATTCTCGACGTTCTTTATATCCACGCGTTGGTATTTATGAGTACTACAACCTTCATTTAGACCTCGTCGGTTAATTCTTATTCTATCTCAGATTTACAAATCTGCATCGAATCGCTGCGCTTGAAGAGTAGAGGCTAAGCTTCGTCCATATTTTTCGCATACGAGCTCCATTTTTTACTGTATTTTTATCGTTTAACTCCTATTAACAATATCTTCATTTCTCATTTAGATTATTTTGGCTAAAAATCGACCAATCTAAAATTCGAATTTCCAGGCTGTTTACTGTTATGCTAAATCTTAGAAAAATCATAACTTTCTCATACGAAGTCAGATTTGGACATTCTTTTTATGCACACTCTCGGTTTAAAATACACTATGACTTTCATTTAGATCACTAAGGCTAGAAAGTATTTTATCGTAAATTCACTTTTTACGATTCCCCGTGTCGTGTCGGTTTTGCCGTAAAACTTCGACGGGTCATATCTTCTTCGTTATAACTCGGATTTCGGCGTTCTTTGTATGTATGGAATCCTTGAGATATATTCTACAACTTGGTTAAGATTATTTATTCTAAATAATCTTTTGTCAAAAAGTCATTTTCGACACTTATTGCCTCTAAATTAACTAGTCCGGATCTGTGGGCGTTACAATTATCTCCCCCTTAAGATGATTACGTCCCGGAATCATCAAAGAAATATGACTATATAATGATTCCATACGTTATCTCTTCATCCTAGGTAATAATTGTAACCTCTATGTTTCTTCGAACGGGTATCTGACTCTTTGACTTCTTGACTGCAGGCGGTGCTTGATCTTGCACCCGCACTCTGTCTCGTATTAGGATTTCAATCATGACCTTCCTGTCACATAATCATCTTAGTCAGACTCGATTTGATATGACCACTAGGGTCAGATTAACAATAATCTTCTTAGTCATTACCGAAACGATGGTAACGACAGGCATGAACAAAACATAATCAATTACTAGTGCATTGGTAACCTTGTGACTTTCCCTGATCCAAGCGTGAGTCATGTGCTTCCGGTAGTATAGGCCTCAACTACCTTTCACACCTACTCATACTCGTCCAAAGTATTGTCTCACAGTTCTCCAAGTTATTATCACAAAAATAATTTTAACACATACAAATGTGTCCAAACAATCATATAATTTTCTCTAGACTCTACTAGTACTTCTTCCACGCGTATCTTCAATCATCAATTCTACTTCAACTCAGTTAGTGATGGAAATGTCAGACGATGGGATAACTTCACGGATTATACCAAAAATATTTCTTTCTACTAATTGAAAGTGTACTTCTCCCGTACTAGACGTATTATTTATTAGACATATTCTAAAGGCAAGATATCATTCTTACACTATCTTCTGATAGGTACTATTCAGTATCGTAAGCCTTCTCATTTCCGCCATTCACTCAATTCACTACGATTCTTCATCATGATGTTCTGCACATCAGAGCATTCATTTGGTGTATCGAGACGAGAATAAAGATAGAGGAAATTTTAGACTCGTATTCTTCGTTATTACCTCAAAAAATTATATACCAGTTCTAATATCGTAATTAAACGTTTAGAAATCTGAACACATAAAATTTCAAGATCCGGTCGGCAACAGACCATAGATCCGATCAAACAATAGCATAAAGCATCACAAATTATTAAGCACATAAAAGCATGTTAGGCATCCTCCCTAAATAAGCTACTGCTTGTGTCTATTCAGGTGTTCTACCTAAAATATATTAGACACACTCCTCATAATCATCGCTTAGAATTATAAGTTTAAGTCTAGAAATAAATCCTTATTCCTAGTTTACTTAAACTAATGCTCTGATACCAACTGTGACATCCCCATTTTCACTGCCAGAAACGACGATTTTGTTTATGCTTTATAAAAATCAGAGTACATTTTTTAATAAAAATGTTGCGGAATTTGTTCCCAGTAAAACATGATAAATACGTTACCAAGGCATTTCCAAAGAAAAGTATTTTTATACATTTTAAAACATTTGGGATGTCATAGTCAATATAGAAACATAAGCATAACAGAACTTACATTCATTATCACTAGTGATTTATATCTCTATAATCTCTCAGTGTAATGTGACTTCATATCAACACATGTGATATAAATAAACTGAGTGGGTCAGGTTGGGAAACCTGGTGAGTACATAGGATTTTCAACCCATAATAATATAATTATTATGTTTAATCTTCAAACAATTAATCAACCCAATTACCCATCCCCATTATCTTCTTTACTCTTAAGGATCTACCCTAAAAATCAGTTATTCCTTGTTCATTTATTCCTAAGGATAATCCTAGGGAATTGGCACGAAGTCCATCGTCACCGGGTTTAGGCACTAAGTCTGCATAGTCGCCAGGGTTTATACAACAGGCACTAAGTCCGCATAGTCGCCAGGGTTTAGGTACTAAGTCAGTATAGTCACCAGGGTTTAGGCATCAAGTCTGCATGATCGCCAAAGTTTAGGCACTAAGTCTGCATAGTCGTCAAGGTTTAGAGTACACCAGTTGAACACATCGTTCACAACACCTACAGGTTGTGAGCCTGCTAGTGTTCCATTGGACTGTCTAGAATAGTCTGTGGTTGTCATCCATACTCTTCTAGATGATGGGTCCATCATTTGGGTAAAAGGCTTCTCTTATTGTTCACCTCTCACCCTTATCTCATGGTCTATATCACCTTTGTGTTTCTTGTTTGATGTTTGAGCCCATTTTTGGATGTTTTGGTCCCATTCTTGGATACTCTTGGAATTTGAGGAACTCCAGAGCTTGATATGGTTTTCTCATGGTCATGAACTTCTGAGTTAGTGAGGAAAAGGTCTTAGCTTGAGTGTTATTGATCTCATGTTTGAGTTTTGGTCATATTAAGTGCTTATTGGACTTAGGGCTCATGGTTTTACGTTTGGATGAGGTACTAATGGATAAAGTTGGAGACGTTATCCATTATGTCATTAAGAAGGAGTAGATCTGAAGTTTTGGATTTAGATCTGTAAGGATTAAGTGCCTAGTGAAGAAATGGCACTTCAGACAGTTCTTATGGTGTGGAGAAGGTGACCACAACATGGTGGAGTTTGAAACCTCGACCGTTTTTTCCTAGCATGGTCACGACGTGGCCAAGGAAGGCCACGATGTGGCAATAGACTGCATGTTGACTGTTTGACTTTGACCATTGAGCATTGAATTTTTGACTAGTTTGACTTTTGGTCAAACTTGTGTAGAATCGAGTATTTGAGCAATGATTGATTTTGTTTTGGCTTTAGGAAGCTTGGGTTGGCTGTTCTATTGCTGAGGTAAAGGTCAAGCTTCTAATGAGTAGTTCAGGTGAGTCTCTTCACTATACTCGTTGATTGAACGCACCAATGCCGGCCCACTAGATTATGTTTGCAGGATGATGGTTGTCTTTGTGATACTTGCAAGGAAAGACCATGGGGTAACCCATGACACTTGTATGTAAGATCGAGATTTAGCCCTCGACACTGCAAGGAAAGACCATGGAGGTAGCCTATGACTCTTGTATGTAAGACTGAGATTTAGCCCTCGACATTTCAAGGAAAGACCATGTGGGTAGCCTATGTCACTTGAATGTTTGGTATGTGGTATTTTGGGAAACTTACTAAGCTTTGTGCTTATGGTTTTATGGTTTAAGCATTTGCAGGTACTTTAAGTTTTAAAAAGAAGAGTCTGACTTGATCGCACTACATCCCCTGCAGATTTATTCTGCAATGATTATTTATGATTTTACTCTGATGTTTTGAGAATACTTTTACTCTAATCGTCTTTTGAGATAATGTATGAATGGTTATGACTTATTTAAAATAAAAATTTTACTAGGTATTTTTGGGACGTTACAAACTAGACCTACCACTCTTTTTTTTTTTGGAACAACAAATCTATTCTACTCCTACAATACTCCTAATTCTCCACCTATGTCTCTCACGGGACTTGAACCCTCGAGCTCAAGGATGGAGGGCAACAACGGATACCGCTGGGCCAGAAGCCCTTTGGTAGACCTACCACTCACTTTCATATTTCCTTTCGCTACATTGTTACTTCTAATAAACAAGATTCTCTCTACCATAAAATATGACATATTAAAGGTTTCATCTTTATTCCCCACACACATGGATTTATCTTTGCCGTTGTAATCACTAACCTTTAAAAATTGTAGAAAACTAGATCTTTGACCGAAATCTAAAATCAATCCTAAGAATACGATTTTGAGCACTCATGCCTTCAACAACTAGATTGATGACTCATCGGTTTGATAAATTTTCAACGTTAATAGTTTTTATAAAATTTGTAGTTTTGAGGACTCGTCAATTTTATTAGTTTTGTGTACACATCAATTTTATTAGTTTTAAGCACTCATACATTCAACAAACCTTTACTTTTATCAGTTTTTGAGGACTCATCATCTATCAGTTTTTGAGGACTCGTCTTCGATGAAATTATGTTTAGGTTTTGATATTTCTAAGTTTTTATTGTAGGTTTTTTATATGTTGTAGTTTTGATTGTCAGTTGATTTATCAGCTTTGTTATCTTTATACATTTTTAATTGCATGATTTTGATATGATCAGATTAACTTGAAAAATAGTCATTTTAGTTACAGGTTTATGATCTCCCATCCCTCCTCTCATTTTTAGGTTTTGAGGATTCATCTTTTTCTTCTAGTTATGTAAATCTGTACGATTCATGTCACAACATTGCATCATTTTGAATTCTTTACTTTATCTCACTTTGCGGTTTAGTTTAGTCTGGAATGAGTGGTGTCATGAAAATTGCACTCCCTTCACTACCACGTAAGCGTCACGCCAACTTTTACCACAAAAGTGCGGCTCTTTGCCACACCCAATGAGTGGTGCCACACTTTTTTTAATAATTTAATTTAAATTAAACTTCACTTTTAATAAAAAAAAACATAAAATTTCATTACTTCAAAAAAAAAAACATTGCATTGCTTACTTAAAATTAAAAAAAAAACATCAAATTAAAAAAAAATCATACAAACAAAAAAAACACACACATGAAACGATTAAAATAACTTTAAAAAACACAAATGAAATAATGAAATTATACTACATGAAGTCGTCCTCAGAGAACTTGTCTTCTGAGTCATCTAGGGGATCTAAATTGAGGTTAATGTGTTCCACAAATTCCGTGCAATGATTGTGAAATATTTTAGTGCGAACATATCTCTACTCTTCTATCCATGTACTTGTTGCAACCAATTTCTATTGGTTGTATATTGGGGATGGTTTCTTGTTCGTCATACGCACATATCGCTTTTCATCCGTCTTCAGTAATCATATTATGCAATATGCCAATATGATAAATGTATACATGAGTTCTTGAAGTTTTTCCTCGTCTAAATAAATTATTGGTTTTTTTCACTATGTACCAACGCTTCTTAAGAGATCCAAGAGCCCGACTGAGATCCTTCTTAGCTCTTTCTTGAACTCTCTTGAATTTTTCCGTCTAGAACCATGTAGACATGAAAATGATTTAACAAACACACCATACTCAAAATAGATCCCATCAACAAGATAACAACCATACTTATATGACGTTATATATACATGAAAAGAAGAATTTGGTGCAAATCAGTCATATATGTTGTTAAATGTAAGTAAATGATTAAGAATATTGATGTCGTTAATCGAACCAGACGAACAAAAAAAAGTTTTAAATCTATATATCCTGAGTGCGGTCAAACCACATACCGTATGAGATGCTAAATCTGACTCTCTTTAGGTTGTATGAATATATGATGACAACAAATCGAGGAACTAAAAAAACAAGAATAATGTGGTGTGATGGTGGGGTCTATCTAATTTTTGGCTTTTTGTAATTAAAAGAAATATAAAATAAAGTATTAATATAAAAAATTAAATGATACTATTCACATAAATTATAATAAAGGAGAAAATTTATGAATTTTATAAATCACATTAATCATTTATTTAAAAAAAAAGATATTTCCAGTAAAGACCTAATATTTTCATCGATTTGACAAGAAAGTCCTAAAATTTATTTTTTTGACAGTAAAGTCCTAACTACCAGCGGTTTTTGACGCTTTTACATTTTGCCGTTTAACTGGTAATTAGGATTTTTTTTGTCAAAAAATAAATAAATAAAGTTTACAACTTTCTTGTCAAATCGTAAATTAGGACTTTACTGTAAAAAAAAAATTAGGACTTTCTTATTAAATTGTTGAAAATATTGAGACTTTAGTATATATATCAATTTTTTTGGTTAGAAATTTTATGATATGATAGTCTTTAAGCATAAGAGTTATTGAAACATGCTCTAGTTAGCTAGATCTTATTGAAATTCTTAATCTTTGCTTTTTGTTAAATAATTTTTTTAATCTCAACAAAATGATATTGAAAAAATAGAGATAATCAAGAAAGATAGAAAAAATCAGGGTTGTGGTTGTGTTGGTTTTCTGCGGTCCTAAAAATGGAGAACTAAGAAACCAGAAAAAAATCGCCTTCTTACCCCTTCTCCACATTCTCACCGAAAGGCAACTTTTTTTCCTGTTTTGTTAGTTCTCCATTTTTAGGACCGTAAAAATCCAACATAACCCACAACCCTGATGTTTTCTTTCTTCCTTGATTATCTCTATTTTTTTTCAATAATGTTTTGTTGAGATTAAAAAAACTATTTAACAAAAAGCAAAGATTAAGGATTTCAAGAGGATCTCGCTAACTAGAACATGTTTCAATAACTCTTATGCTTAAAGACTATCATATCATTAAATTTCTAACAAAAAAATAGATATATACACTAAAGTCCCAATATTTTCAACAATTTGACAAGAGTCTTAAACTTTATTTTTTGACACTAAAGTCCTAATTTACGATTTGACAAGAAAGTCGTAAACTTTATTTTTTTGACAAAAAAATCATAATTATCGGCTAACTTGCAAAAATGGGTAACAGCGTCAAAAACCATCGGTAGTTAGGACTTTACTGTCAAAAAAATAAATTTTAGGATTTTCTTATCAAATCGATCGATGAAAATATTAAGATTTTACTTATATATCCTTAAAAGATTTACAAATAAATCTAAAAACTATAAGAATCCATTTCATAGTTTTGCAACTTTTTTTTTGGGTGGGCCTAACCATACCCGGCTCATTGTAGCGTGATTTATCAGCTGAGTTGAGTATTGAGAGAGGGAGAAAGAAAGGGATAGAAACACAAACAGAGTGAAACAGAAAGAGGTGAACGAAGGCGGAGAAACAAAAATGGATCCAGACGCTTTATCGAAAGCATTCGTAGATCATTACTACTCGACGTTCGATAACAATCGCGCTGGATTAGCTAATCTGTATCAAGATACTTCCATGTTGACCTTTGAAGGCCAGAAGATCCAAGGCTCTCAGAACATCGTCGCCAAGCTCACCTCCCTCCCTTTCCAGCAGTGCAAACACAGCATCACCACCGTCGATTGTCAGCCATCTGGACCTGCCGGCGGTATGCTTGTTTTCGTCAGCGGAAATCTCCAGCTTGCTGGTGAACAGCACGCTCTGCGATTCAGTCAGGTATTTCTTCAAACACCTTGTCCGCACAACTTTATTTCGATTGCTTTAATCTGGATCTTAATCTGTGCTTTTGATTCATAGAATAGTGAGAATTTAGGGTTTACATTACAATCCTAATTGAAAACGGCCTAGATGTTTTGTCGTTGCTTGGAGAGCTTCGATTAATGCCCTCAACTACAGATTTGTGACGATTAATACAGTTTCACTTTGATCATCTTGACAACATTCAACAAATGTTTGTGTTTAATTTCAACCACCCCACTTTGCTGTGGTGCGTATACACTTAAATTCTGAATCGCAACTCTCTCTTTGTTAAGAACACTAGTAATATTGAGCTCTAACAGCTTTCCCAAACTGATTTCTTACAAGATTGTAAAACATATCCAACTCTCTTAACTCACAAGACTTATGCTCACTGACATGAAAGGGTTCTCTAGTGTTACAGAAGTTGGAACTTTCAAATTTCCAATGTTCATAACTTTATGGAAACTATTAGGCTGATCAGTTTTTATGTTTAAATCACTTATGTCAACAACATTTGTAACTCCTTATTAGCATTGTCCTATGTTTATCAACTCCTAAATCAATGATCCAAACATTTGATTTTACAAGTTTTAAGACAAGTTTGTGGCATTACTGTATGTCACATATCTTTTAATTGTATTCATTAGGCTATTATACTTATATTTGTTTTCTCATTGCACCATTTTGGTGGATTTCAATTGGGTGAACAGGTATTTAATCCTATATGGCATCCATGTGGATTTTTTTTTTTTTTAAATTCATGAATTGTAGAAAGTGTTTGTTGAAGAATTTCTGATAGTGGCTGATTTTTGATTCAGATGTTCCATTTGATGCCGACACCACAAGGAAGCTTTTATGTGTACAATGACATATTCCGCTTGAATTATGCATGAGAAAAGGTGTCATATTCAAACCCCAAGTGTGTTTTTTAGATTTTCAACATCCATTTCTTGTCAAATTTCAAATATGCTTTTTTTTAATTAGAGTATTAAGATGATAAATCAATCATTTTAGTCTCTAGATGTTGCTTATCTTTCTAAACTTGAAGATTATGTTTGTTTTCATATGAAACTTGTTCTTATAATTCTTATCATTTGTGGTCTTGAATCCTGGGATTTGGTTGAAATTGGAATTGTTTACCATTCTAATCATGTGTTTGAATGTAAATGAATATGGAGTTGAATGCTTGTTGGAATGTAGAAATCCATTTTAAGGATGGATTTCAACCTTCCAATAGATACCATGGAACTCAATTCCTTTTTTTTTTTTTTTTTTTTTGTGAAAGCTTACAAATTCCATTCAAGCTATGTTTAAAAGGCTAGCTGAAAAACTAGTTGGGAGCCTATAAAAGCTAATTGATACCTGAAAAGCTAGCTACTCTTGAAAAACTAGTTTAAGACTGTGTTTGGCGCGCTACAGCTATCTAGCTATTTGATATGCTAGTTTATTTTTTAAAGTTTTTTAAGTTGTCATGTTTGACAAACCAAAAAATAATTTAGAAGTTAGCTTTTTGAAAAACTATTTAAACTAGCTATTTTGGAGATTTTTAAAAATTTTCAAATGTACCATTTAATTGATTTTTGAAACAAATTCTTTTAAATGTTTTTTTATGACATTTTATATCTTTCGGCTAGCTTTTCTATTAGTTTAACAAAATGTTATTTTTTTAACGGATAATTTTTTAGCTATCATCCAACTTTTTAATTTATTTAACAGTTAGTTTTTTTAGCTATCAGTTAGCTTTTCAGCTAATAGGTAGCGTCTAAGTAGCTTTTAAAAAAAAATAGTTTATCAATTATTTTTTTACTTGCCAACATGTTAATTTAAAAAAGCTTAAAAAATAAGAAAACACGGTCTTAGGGGTGTTTGGCTTAACTTTTGAGAGTTCAAAAGTCCTTTTTAAAAAAGATCAAAGGCAAAAAGATGTTTGGCAAAAGACTTTTAAAAACTACTTTTGGATAGAAGTAAAATCACTTTTTTGGAAAAGTTAGGAAAATCTGATTTTTTGCAATTTTTCCAAAAAGAATTTTTGGTTTCTAAAAAGCTAAGCTAAATACCCCTTAGTGTTCTTCAACCAAACACGTGACAAAATTCAATTCATTCATGTTTGAAATTTATTAAATCTCGTTTTCTTTGCAAAGGCTATCATTGTATTTACAAACGTTTTTATTATATGATTAAAATCACATCGATTTCATATATACGCTTTAAATGGATTTAGCCATTTTTGATTAAATACTATTTTTTGGACATAAGATACACTAAACCTGATAATTAGTTTTTTTTTTTAAATACTATTTTTGATTAAATACTAAAGTACCATGTAATTGTGCATTTATTTGCATCGATGAGAGATCAAAAATGTAGTGGTGATAATTAAGCTCTAATATCAAGAAGGTTAATGTTTTTCTGTTAATTAATCTATCATTAATGTAAACATATACACCATTATAATCAATGGACAATTGTATTTGGTACTTTAATGAAAATAAATGGACAATTATATTTGGTACTTTAGGGTAAATATATTTGTCTATTGATCTCTCGTTAATGAAAATAAATGGACAATTATATTTGGTACTTTAGGGTAAATATATTTGTCTATTGATCTCTCGTTAATGAAAATAAATGGACAATTATATTTGGTACTTTAGGGTAAATATGAACATCAGTTGCGGACTAGTCAGCTATTTTTTTTGGTGTGCTTTCGGTTAGAATGGTTTGGTCAGAACTGAGATGGTCTTTGCAGCATCCAACAAAGAATATTAAACATTAATTAAAATTATACAATATTTCATTAATATAAAATCTTACAAATTGTTTTATAATACTATCTAAAATTCTAAATTGTAAAACATAAACATATAGCATTGAAAAGAAATATCCGGTGGGAAATTCCAATAATTGTAGCTATCATAACTATGTGTATTTTACTTGCATAATTTGTCTGGAAAGCAAAAACGTTAATATTGGAAAGATTAGGTATAATCGAAATACTAAACTAAAAACACCCCTTGTAGGTGCTAGTAGGAATTAGATTATTTCATAAAAATTCTTTTTTAAAAGTCTGAAAGTTTAATGCAGAATTACTTCGTCCCAATTACAAAATATGGTTTAAAATTTCACATTTAATTATTACGAGGGTGTTTTAGCATATAATATCATAAGAAAAGCTTAACAATACATGTATCACCTTCAAAATGTCTAATACTGTGCTAAAAATCTTTCATCTCGGATCTGCAAGTACACGTCAAAATAATGAGTCAGGCTCAGTAATACCAGAATCTAATCAAGGAACGGAAGTGAGAATGTCGATTCCCAATCCCTAAGTATAAATTCCATAAATATTTTCGAAACTTTGTTTTAAAAGTATTTATTTATCTCAAATCATTACTCTCCATTAAGTTCACTTTCCTACATAAGTCCAATGGTGAGACAAATATACCGAATAAGCTATCTGTTTATGACCGTTGTCAATGGCTAATCACCATCCGGTTTAAGATAAACACATGACCATTAAACATGTTTTTCATGGAATGAGATTGCAAAGCCATAAAGCATATTGAATCCTTTATAAGCGAATTTCACCATCTACCTATCAAAAGGAAATTTCATTCATCCTCTATTAAGTCATGGGACTCTCAAACCCATCCTACTTGCAATGCATAAGCAAGGATGTTTCAAAATTATATTTCTAAATCATATAGCCATTTTCATTTTAAAACATGTCAAAAATAGATTTCATGTTATGCACACATATGCTATAAGGCCACAGAGTAAGTAATACATATAAGTACAGTAATACTTTTAAACATGTAAAAACATGGTTTAGGGGACATGTACTCATCTGGTTCCAATTTAAGCAAACAACACACTCCTTCAATTCTAAGCTTCTCAAATACCACCTAGTGGCATATAACTATGTCCCTTCCACCTCAAGTTTACAAAGGTTATCTCGCTACTCCTTTCTATACATGTATATAGTTTAATATTTTCAATACCCATAAAATAGTCTATTAAGTCACTTATTAAGTTCTTGTTTCCAAAACATAACGTATTTGCGTAATTTGGGTCAAAAGTAAAAACGTGAATACCGAAAAGAATAGCTATACTCGAATTGAAAGCTAATATTTTAGAAATAATGCTTGGAAACCATGAAATATGTATAGGAAAAATTACTAGAGATTTAATAATAATAATAATAATAATAATAATAATAATAATAATAATAATAGATTGTTTGGACCTGTTTAGACTGACTTAAGACCAATGTTTTAAAAACCGGTTTGAACCGGCCGGTCGAACCGGTTGGACCGGGAACCGGGGGAGGGAGTGGTTCAATTATCACCGGTTTTATATTGATTTGTAACCAGATTGAACCGGCCGGTTCTTATAAAAACACGGTTAAACCGATCAAAATAAACCGGTTGAACCGGTTAAACCGAATAAAAATATATAAAAAAGAACCATTTACATACTAAACTTAGGTGATTTTTTTTCCAAATCTATTGAGTTTTCTTTAAATAAAAACATATAATTAATGTTATAAAGTTTTTTGATGTGGTTGTATTCATCTAAAACTATATTTCGTTTCAGTATTATATTTTATTTTCTTTTTGACGTATATGGATTTATGGAAACACTAAAACTTATGGTTATGGTTATTTTAATGTATCTGGATTCATTTACAAATTATTTTTATGTGTATTTTAAATGTTTGAACTTTTAAACATCAAATTCATAATTTATATAAGTATGTATGTGTAGGAAAATAAAAAATGACATGAAAAATAGAGAAACCGGTTCATCCGACGGTCGAACCGGTTAAACCGGTTGAACCGTGAACCGGTCACTATACCGGTTCAACTAAAAAACCGATTTTTAAAACATTGCTTAAGACAGAACCAAAATTGACTCAAAATCATTTTTTCAAAACCCATTTGAAGACCGGTTATAGACAGATTTGGGACCGGTCCAATCTTGTTTGAAGTTTGAAATTTCGGGCCGAACCGAGACTGCATGTCTAAACTGGTTTTCTAAATTGGGCCCAACATGGCCGAATACATAGGAATATAGGATGGCGGCTAATAACATATATTATAGGACTATGCTCTAAGAAAAATCTCCATAAATATTAGATAAATTAATAATTTCAATTAAAATAATAGCTTATCAAGTTCATATAAAGTTTGTATACGTATTTTCTAAGAAAGTTAATTTAGATTTATTATTTGCCTAGTGTGGTTGCTTTCTTCTTGCATGTTAAGTAAGCTCGATGTTATCTTAACTTTTTGGAAAGCATCCATCACATCCAATATATTTATATAATATATTTATATGTTGTAAAGGTGCATGTGCTAAAAAACTTGTGTACACATTTCAAATGAGAAGCCATGGAAGATATTAACTTTGATACATAATCTGATTAAAATGAGAAATGTAATTATAAGCGAAATTAATATAATTTCCTTTGCAATTGAAATTGCTAGACAAAGTTTGAGTCGTTTTCAACCCTATTCATCTTCATTGTGTATGATTCTATCTCAATCGGACCAACTTATGTTAAGTTTGACCTTGGTTATATAAAGCCCAAAATAGATAACTAATTAAGTGAAATTCATAAAATCAAAACTTAAGCTATTAGGAAACATTATTACATGACTATATCATATAAGTGGCTCCTTAGCCTTACAAAACATGATATGTTTAATCCTCGATTTTTTTCTTGACGAGATAGTCACTGCGGTTTTGTTTTGTTCTGGTTTGGTCTATAATCCACATAGGCTGTCACTTAAGGACGAAGCCCCTGAACAAACAGGGGTCCGGAGGCAGAGCCTCTGGAAGCAGGGTCCAAGGGGCAGAGCCCCTCGCTAGGGTCAAATTGAAACATGTTTTTCCTGAAAAATAACTCGGTTTTTACCCTTCTTGTTGAACCCGAATATATGACGGTTTTATTGGTCGCTAAAACTGTTTTAGGACAGTTTTGGTAGTTTTCAGACAAAAAAACTACTTGGTGGCAGTTTTTGGATATAGATGGTTAATAACCATTTTTTGGTCAGAATTCTACGACTGACGAACTTATATATTCTCATTCTCTTTTCTTGTTCTCTATCATTTTTCTTATCCAATTCAGGATTTGAGAGTATCACCCAAATACTTCAATTTGAAAGTGATAATTACGATCTAAGAATTTCAAGTGTTATTCTTACCCTAAATTTCTAACATGGCCAACCAGGTCTCGGTTCAAGTAGGCAATACGAACAAGCCCTAAGTTGGATTTGATGAATTTTAAAGTTATGTACAATTACTAAAGCCATGAAATTGTCATAATCCCCAGTTTCCTCCATAAGACAAACAATGGTCGGAAGAATCAAATCTTATAAATGAATCGAACAATTAAATTTGAAACAATTTTTCGGGAAATCTAATTTTGATCTTGGTAAAGGTAAATTGATTTTTTTTATTATTTTATTTATTTATTTATTTATTGTAATTAATTTGATCGCATTTATCTTCCTCATTACCATTATTCAATAATTTTGGATTGAAACCAAGTGATATGTGGATCACACTCAAAAATCGATTTATGATGATACCCACAAATTAAATTCGAATTAATACATGCTTTGAGTGTTTATCAAAATTAGCCACAAAATAGTATGTGCACGGCCGGTCCAAGATAAATTGAGGCCCGGGGCAAAATAGAAAACGGGGCCCTTCGCCATTATCTTGTTCATTTTCTTATAAGCTAGAAGAAATTAAGTTTTTTTTTTGTCTTAAATAAACTTATTCATGGTAATTTTGCGTTTCAATAAATAGTTTGCCTTTTGATTTTTAAGTTTTGCACTTCCACGTATATTTTCTAGAAATCAATTTAAACATATACACGTAGTAGAGGTTATAGATTTAAAAAGTGAAATGAGAGTATCTTTAACCTGTTGGAAGCTGCTGTATTTTCATGGTAGAAAAAGAGGATTCCTCTAAAGTGAAAGGATCTTGGTATTTTCATGGTTCCTTGTAAATTAGTAAACCTTAATGTCCAGAGAGCCAAGCTATACCTTGATGCTTCTATATATGTCATACCATATTATGTTTTTTAAACACTCATACTAGCACCATAAGAACCAAGACGGCCATTCAATTACTTGATCATTTTATAGTACACCCACAAGGTGTACTAAATGACGTTTTGTTTCAATTGAATGGACTAATATTTTCGATTGATTTCTATGTCTTAGATATGGGGGATGATGATGGCCCTTACTTTAGCTCTACTCCTTTAGGTAGCTTATTTCTAAAAACTGTTAAAACAAAATTGATGTTTATAATGGTACACTTTATATGGAGTTTGACGGGGAAATCATTAATTTAAATATTTTGATTCCACGTGTTACCTAATCGATGTTTCATATTCTGAATTTTCTACATGTTCTTGAGCCTTTAACCAAGGAATGCTTTAAGTTGTATAACCTTGATTTGTTAGCTATAATGTAAACACTAATTTGGATGAAGAAACAAAGAATAAAGTTACTAAAAACTTCAAGCTGGATGATAAGATTTTGAAGATCATGACATGCTTAGTTCAAAGAAATAAAGCTAGGCATTATATCCCAAAAACAAAAATTACCGATTTCTAAGCAAAATATCCTATTTCCATTATGCAAGCACAAGAAGTTAGAGTTGAAAAAAAATTCCCCAATCACTTAAAGTACATTTATTTAGGTGAAAAAGAAACATTAGAATTCATCATTTCAACCAAGCTGACAACAACATAAGAAGATGATGAATAGTCGCAACCTTACAATATTGTAAATAAGCGATCATGTTGACCATTTCATACATAAAATGGTTGATTCCAACATTATGCATACAAAGAAATCATCATGGAGGAGGACTCCAAACCAAACCATGAAGCCCAAAGAAGATTAATCCTTCTTATGATGGAGGTGGTGAAGAAAAACATTTTGAAGTTATTAAATGCATAAGTGATAAACGTGAAAGATCTTTATGTTGGATTAGGTGTCTAAGCCCATAACAATAATTGGTATGTACTTGACCCGAGAGTAGCATGGTCCTTTTGGGTTGCCTTCACCAATGCAATTTGATAGGATGGACTGTTGAGAATAAGATTATTTTTGATTTATTAATTACGAGTATAATATATTAATATGAAATCACATTATTTAATTATTGATCAAGAATTAATTTAGTGATCAAAAGAGACTAACTAAATATACGGGGACTGATTTGGTAAATCAATGATTCTTATAGTGTGGGTCAATGATCCATGGTTAATTAGGATAGGCTAAACCAACATGGATAGTCCATGGAGATTTAACCAATGGAGCCTAAGTAATATGAAGGGTCATGGTGCATTAGGGTTTGCATGGATGTAACCCTAGCACTTGTCACACTATAAAAGGAACCCCCTAGAGCTAAAATCGGTTGCACATACATTCTTGGAGAGTGAGAACCGATTTTTGTGCTATATAACTTATTCTCTCTAGCCTCCTTTTGCACTTGGTGTTTGTGACACCTTAGAGGCATCACAATTGAGGTGCTAAAGCTTTTGAAGGCCAAGAACTACAAGTCCTATCAAGAGGTAAGTTATCTAACTAGTTATATTGTTCAATTGTTAAATTATATGCTAGATAGGATGTATGCTTAGAAAATCAAATTGCATGTATAATTAGAGAAAACATAGATCCAAAGCATCTAGGGTTGCATGTGCACCATAAGGTTGTTAGAGTGCTCAAAAACCCTTCAATGGTATCAGAGCCTAGGATTGTTTTCTGTTATACTTGATTCTTGTTAATTTTCCAAGTTGAAAAAAATTGATTTTCTGGCCTTTGACTGATGAACTCGCTGAGTCCATTGGATGACTCGACGAGTCCACTCAGTAAAAGGGCAACTCGATGAGTCAGAATCATGCACTCGTTGAGTTGATGGCTCTGGTAGCAGAATTTCGAGTTTTTGGTCAGAATTAGATTAGGATAATTACCACAAACTGTTTTTTTAAACATTAAATCTATTTTCTTGATATGGTAGTGATCATGCTCATCCAATTAAAAGGTAATTGTCAAAATTTCAAGATTTGTATTAGTTTATATGTTTAGGCTAATTTCTTGCAAATTGTTGATATGAATTATCTTGACTTATGAGTTTAACTAGATCATAGATAAATTATTAGATAATTTATGTTATTTAAAATGTTTATCTAAATGCCTTTAGTGAATTCCATAACTTGTTCTTAAGTTATGGAAAATGAAAAGTCTCATTTTTAAAAAATCAATAAACTCATAAGTTATGGAAATGAAAAGTTTCAAAACTTCCCCTCAAGTTTTGAAGTTTGTAAAGTCACGCTTATGAATACTTTAATTCCAAACCCTAGAATTTTAAAAGTTTAAAATCCAACCCTTATACTATTATAATATTAAAAGTTTAATAATTATATATATGTATACGACAAGTCAGTCTTACCGTTAGTAGGCCTCATTCACGAAGCCGATCTATAAGGGGGGGGGGTATAAGGATATTGCCTATAAAATGGTGGTTTAATGGTGTCCACTCTCACCCACCGCTTCCTTGACTGGTGGAGGGCCGTTAGCCGAACGGGTAGGATAGAACAATAATTATCGTTAAAAGTATAATGATAATTATAAAGTAACTAAACCTTCAAATATTTTGCAATTGGATTACGACATCCCTCTTCCGAATTGTAAAATATTGTGTTAGGTCCTAGCTTTAATATTTCATTTGGGTGTTATATTAAGGATTATTATCTAATCTAAATTTTGTCTTTCTTTTTTAGATGTCTTCCAACACTGCTTCAGACTCAAACCCTATTGGCTCCTTCTCCTTCATGGACTTGTGTGGGAGAGTCATCTTTGATGATTCCAACTTGAATGATTGGATTAGGAACATCAAGATGGTTACTCGTTACGAGGATAAAGAATATGTCCTTGATAAGGAGCTTAAGGAAATTGATGAGTCTTCTACTACTCCTGAGGAGATTGTTGAGTATAGGACTCATGAGAAGGATGCCACTAAGGTGTCTTGTATCATGTTGGCCACTATGACAACTGAACTCCCAAGGTCCTACAAGGACTATTACCCTTTTGAGATGAACCAAGACCTGATGGAAAGATACCATCAGAGTGCTCATCAAGAGAGGTATGAAATCATCGCCTCCATGATAACAAAAAAATGAAGGATGGAGAGTCCATCACAACCCACTTGTAGAAAATGCAAAGGTTTGTGGACCGCTTGTTGAAGTTGAATGTGAACTTCGATGAGGAGTTGGCCATAGATATCATTCTACACTCTTTACCTCCCTGTTATGATTAGTTTCGTATGACCTATCATATGGACAAGGAGGAGGTCACTCTTAGCAAGCTTCAAGGACTTTTAAGGACTGCTGAAAGTAGTCTCAAAGGTAAAAATGTTGTTCCTACCCCTACTGCTACTACCCTTATTCTGGTAATTGGGAAAGGGAAAGGGAAGAAGAGGAAGGCTTCCTTTAAGAGCCACAAGGGAAAGTCTCTTGATGGATCCTATTTAAGTGGAACCAAAGGTGGTTCTACTACTCCGTCTACCATTCCTAAGGAAGCAGAGTGTTTCTAGTGTTATGAAAAGGGGCACTGGAAGCGAAGCTGGCCCAAATACTTCCAGGATGTCAAGGATGGGAAGGTTAAACCCACCTATGCAGGTATTTACACTATTCTATCTAATAAATCACCACATTCTTGTTCTTGGGTCCTTGATACATGTTGTGGATTTCACATTTGTTCTGATTTGTAGGGACTAAAAATAAGTAAGGATGTGGAGCACGGGAAGATGAACTTGATCATGGGGAATAGGAAAATGTCGCCTGTCACCAAGATTGGAGTTTATTCTTTATTGCTTAGTAGTGGGTTGGAATTAGATTTGAATAACTGTTGCTAATCCTCTAATATGGAGAGAAATATTATTTCCTTTCATGGTTTGTACAAACAAGCTTTTAGTTTTTCATTTGATAATGAAATTGGTGCTATTAATGCTTTTTATAATGGTGTTTTTTTATTTTAAAGCATTACCTTGTAATGGTGTATATGAAACTGTGATGGTTTTAGACAACTTAGGAATAATGTGTTGCACATTGATTCTTCCAGTAATTTGGATAAGGCATCCTTGTGGAATTGTCGTCTTGGATATGTCAACAAGAAGCGCATAGGCCAACTCCAAAAGGCTGGAGTCTTAGAGTCTTTCGACTTAATGTCGGATGACACTTGTGAATCTTGTTTACTTGGAAAGATGACCAAGTCACCCTTCACTAGTACTTGTGAAAGGGGTGAAGGTTTGTTGGATCTCATACACACCGATATACATGGACCTTTTAGAACCGCCACAAGGGATGCTAACCGCTTCTATGTGACTTTTACTGATGATTACGTCAGATATGGCTATATCTACTTAATCAAGCATAAGTTAGAAACCTATGAAAAGTTCAAAGAGTTTAAACAAGAAGTGGAGAATCAGCTGGGTAGGAAGACAAAGATGCTCTGATCCGATTGGGGTGGTGAGTATCTTAGTATCGAGTTCCTAGACTATCTTAAGGAATGTGGAATTGTTTCACAATTAACACCACCTAGGACACCACAGCTTAATGGTGTGGTTGAGAGGCACAATCGAACCTTGTTGGACATGGTTCATTTCATGATGAGTCGGGCTTCGTTACCTATCTCATTATGGGGGTATGCCTTAGAGACTACCACCCATATCCTTAACCTAGTCCCAACTAAGAAGGTTTCCAGAACACCCCACGATATGTGGACAGGGAAAGTTACCTTGTTAGCACACTCTTTAGCACACATCAAGGTTTGGGGTTGTGAGGATTTCGTGAGACGCGAGACTCACGACAAGCTCGAACCTCGCAGTGAGCGTTATATTTTCATCGGATACCCGCAAAAATCTTTTGGATATCTCTCCTATAGAACAAGTGACAATGTTGTCTTTGTTGCAAGGAGAGGAGTTTTTCGCGAGAGAGAACTCATAGGCCAAGGGGACAGTAGGAGGGAAATTGACCTTGAAGAGCTTCAAGAGTCAAGCGGTGAAGGAACCTCAAACACTAGCGATCAAGCTAAGGAGGAAACTTCTGTTGAGCCAATTGACGAGTCCGTACCTCTGAGGCATTCCAGTAGAGTTAATGTTCCACCTGAGTTTTATGGTTTCCATATTACTGCAGAAGGTGATACATTTATCTATGATAGCACACTAGTAAATTTGGATGAACCTAACAACTGCAAGGAAGCCATGGTAGGCCCCAAGTCTGCAAAGTGGAAAGAGGCTATGGACAACGAGATTCAATCCATATATGACAATCAAGTTTGGAACTTGGTTGGAAATGTACCGGGTTGTAAGACAGTCGGGTGCAAATGGATATTTAATAAGAAGACTGGCATGGATGGGAAAGTACACACATATAAGGCGCGACTGGTTGCGAAGGGATTTACTCAAATTCATGGAGTTGACTATGATGAGACCTTCTCACCAATAGCGAAGACTAAATCTATAAGGGTTATGCTAGCCATAGCTGTATTTCATGACTATGAAATATGGCAAATGGATGTGAAAACCGCTTTCCTTAATGGGAAGTTGGCTGAAGATGTTTACATGAATTAGCCAGAGGGTTTTGTCAGTGCAAGGTACCCTAATAGAGTGTGTAAGCTTGAGAAATCCATTTATGGATGGAAACAAGCATCTCGCAGATGGAATCTTTGTTACGATGAGAAAGTCAAAGAGTTTGGATTTTCGAGAAGCGAGGATGAGTCTTGTGTGTATGTCAAGGCTAGTGGGAGTATAGTTAGCTTTCTGGTGTTGTATGTGGATGACATACTACTCATAGGAAATGACATCCCAACCTTGTAGGAGGTGAAGTCCTGGATTGGGAAGTATTTCGCTATGAAGGACCTTGGAGAAGTTGCCTATATTCTAGGGATAAGGATATTGAGAGACAGGAGTAAATGACTAATTGGAATTAGTCAAAGTACCTATTTGGATAAGGTGTTGAAACGGTTCAACATGGAGAATTCTAAGAAAGGTGACTTACCCATCCAACGAAATAAAAAACTGAGTATGACTCAGAGTCCGAGTACAGAGGCTGAGATAGCTGAGATGAGTCGAGTACCATATGCTTCGACGGTTGGTTCGATCATGTATGCTATGACTTGTACTCGCCCTGATATGGCCTTTGCTTTTAGAAAGGTCAGCAGATATCGAGGGAATCCTGGTAAAGCTGACTGGACTACGGTAAAGATCATTCTCAAGTACTTGCGGAGGACTAAGGATTGGGTCCTTACCCTCGGTGGGAGTGATGACTTGAGAGTGACTGGGTATAGTGATGCCAGTTTTTAGACCGACAGAGATAATTTACGCTCTCCGTCGGGCTGGGTATTTACTCTGAATGGAGGATCAATAACTTGGAAAAGTTCCAAACAGGAGATCGTAGCTGATTCAAGGTGCGAATCAGAGTATATAGCAGCAAGCGAAACATTGAAGGAGGTGATATGGCTGAAGAACTTCATCGGACACCTTGGAGTTGTACCAACTACAAAGGAGCCTATGGAGATTTTCTGTGACAATGAGGGTGTGGTTTCCTTATCTAAGGAACCAAGGGAGCATGGCCGATCCAGGCACATCGACAGAAAATATCACTTTATAAGACGTCGGGTGGAAGAAGGACTCCTCGTGGTAAAGAGGGTATCGTCAGATGAGAACCCAACATATCCCCTCATGAAGGGACCGAGTAGGGTTAAGCATTTGAAGCATGCAAGGAGCATTGGGCTGAAGGACGATATTAGTTTTAATGATTAGATAGCTGCTTAGAAACTTGTAATAGATAAAATGTAATTGACATTGATGATTAAATAAAAGGTGTTTTTTATTTATAAGTAAGATTACTGTGTTATGTCAATTGTTTACTATTGTTTCATTTTGCATGTTTTTGATGGGTTTTATACAAACAATCCTATGTGTGCATGCAACCCTAGATTTGGATCTATGTTTTCACTATTAGATACACAACATTATGAACACAAGAAGAACCCTAGCATGCACCTAGGTATTTCGAAATCTTGATAGTAAAAGGGATTACATACCTCTTGTTGTTATATTGTAATAACAACACAAGTCTTCAATCTCCTTGTCTTGGAAAGCAAGTACCACAAGTGTAGTACCTCTAATGGCTCACAAACACCAAGAGTAAATGGAGAGGCAAGAGAGAGAGATAGGAGGGAAGCAAAAATCGGCTCTAGGTCTTCTAGGGATCAAGTGGCCGATTTTCCTACGCCTAAGGGGTCTTTATATAGGGTAAAGATTAGGGTTTGAGTCCTTATCCTTATCTGGTTACTTGCCCACCAAGCAGCCCATAAGATTAGCCTAGAATCCTTATATTGGACGAATTCTAAGGCCTTATCACCTCAGATTCGTCCACCCTATCCATAGGGCATCCATTGCCCTAATTTGCAACTATCACATAATTACAATTCAACCCCTCTAGTTTAAGTAATTATATTTGATCAGAAAATTAATTCTTAATTAATTATTGACCAATATTAATTAAACAAATACGATTTCTCATTTAATATATTATTCTTATAATATATTAATAAATCATAATAACCTCTTTCTCTATTATTTCTCCAGTCAAGTTGCTTTGGTGAAGGCAACCCAAAAGGACCATGCACAACCGGGTCAAGTGCTTACTAAACATGGTTACGGGCTTAGACACTAATCCAACAGTCTCCCACTTGGATAAGTCTAGTAACTATAAATGCAAGTATAACTCGATTAGCAATCGTAGCTCTCAAAGACGCTGTCAAACTCTGATCTTATCAGCAACCTGTCCTTTAGATAAGGGATTGTACAGTCCTCTGTTTTAGATATCGTACAGATAATCTCATGGATCATAGTCATACTTATTGTCCAGTAGTTTGTTTCTCGATCTCAGATTCATTTGACATACAACTTAATTGAACACATCAATTCAGTCCTGACCGGGCTCGACACATAAGTCAAATCAAATCATCGAGGGGCGCTAATATCGCTTTTTACCCTCTTAGGATAAAAGGAACATATAAACTTCGACATATATGCATTTACTATTCACTGATCAAATTATACACAACAACGCATTTTATGACATCAAGTTACTGATGCGTTTTCGCATTATCAATGCACAATCAATTAGCAAACAATAAACCATATATCTTGGTTTTAAGACCATATGATATTATCGTCTTGTGATCATCCGTGATAAATTCCATGAAGTGATTCCAGCAAGCGCGGGTTTATTCCAATGCTCAAAACTTATTCATAAGCACTCATGAACGTTGTAACAAACCTTTGTTATGTCTAATACCTTTCAGACAATCTACACACCAATTCATGACAGTCTTCATTCATACCTAATTCCAACATATAAACGACTGTGGACCGTTTGAATAATTTGATTATTCTTAATTAACTCAATTATTCAGGAAGTCAAAACATGCAAAGCAAAATAATAGTTAAACAATCAACATAAGACGGTGACTATACTTATAAATAATACTCCTTTATTTTATCATCAAATATCAATTACATTTATCTATTACATGTTTCTAAGCTATCTAATCCAAACTAATATCGTCCTTCAACCCAATGATCCTAGCGTGGTGCAAGTGCTTAACCCTACTCAGTCCCTTCGTAAGCGGATCTGCTGGGTTATCCTCTGATGATACCCTCTTAACTACGAGGAGTCCTTCTTCTACCCGATGTCTAATAAAGTGATATTTTATGTCGATATGTCGAGATCTACCTGTTGGATTAGTGTCTAAGTCCATAACTATTTTGGTATGTACTTGACCCGATGGTGGATGGTCCTTTTGGGTTGCCTTCACCAAAGCAACTTGATAGGATGAATTATGAAGAGAAAGGATTAATTATTATTTATTAATATATTATGAGAATAATATATTAAAGGAGAAATCATATTGTTTAATTAATATTAGTCAAGAATTAATTGATAATTAATTTTGTGGCTAAAAGAGATTAATTAAACTTAAGGGACTAGAACTGTAATTATAAGATAATTGCATTTGGGCTATGGATCACCTTGGAATAATAGGTTGGACGAATTCTATGGAGAAACCCATTAGAAATCGTCCAAGGGGTATTCTAAAAGGGTCCATGGGCTGCTTAGGGCTTAAGCAGTCAAATTAGGGTTTCCTAGTTGAAAATCCTAATAGCCTACATGTATATAGAGTACCCTTAACCCTAAAAACGTGGCCAAGAGTTCCACTAGGGTTTCTGGACGTTTTGGGCAGCCTCCTCTCTCTTTATTCTTCTTCCTCTTGCTCTTGGTGTTTGTGAGCCATTAGAGGAGTGATGTAACACCCGGATTCCCAGGTATGATGTTTGTTCTTTATTTTTTTGGGTGTTGAGGGGAGACTCGGTGAGTTGGCATCTAGACTCACCGAGTATGGTCGCGGATTTGGATGCGAGTTCACAGCTGGACTCGGTGAGTTCATGAGTGGACTCGATGAGTCCACGCTGTTTAATGAAACCCTAATTTCCAGGGTTGAGACCTATTTAAAGGGTCTTAAGGCCGTCATTTGCGGCTACCAACCCCCATAGAGAAGCCCTAAAGAGATCTAGAGCGTTTGTGAGGAAGGAGAGGCAAATCTTGAGCTTTTGTGGGTGTTTTTGCAAGAAGGAAGTGTTCAAGGCAAGAGGAGGCTGAAGGAGGTGCGATTTTGGTGGTCTTTGATCTCATAGAGAATGTATTGAGGTATTATTCTCAGACCTTCTTCAGTTTTTGGTGTTGATTCTTAGTGTTAGGGTTTTCCAACCCTTTTAGAGGTTGATTAAGTGGAGTAGTTGGTCCCTTCTCGAGTTTGTGTTTTGATCTGGACCCAAAGAGGTCTAGAGACCTTAACCCTTGGAGCTTTATGAGTCATTTTGGGAGTCTTGAGCTTGGAATGTTATTTTTGGGGCTAAATCACCATTTTGGACCATTTAGATGTTATAAGTGTGTCAAGGTTCAAACTTTACGTGATTATCATGCTTGGGGAGGCCAGATCTATGATTGTATGGAACAGATCTGACCTCAAAAGTTGTTTTGAGTTCGTGCATGGCATGAACTCGATGAGTCCGAAGAACAAACTCGGCGAGTAGTATGAAAGTTGCCCGTTAATTACTCTGTGAGTGGACCGTAGAGTTGGGGGAATGACTCGGTGAGTCAGAGAGAGACAGGGGTTTGAGTTCAAGTTGGAACTCGCCGAGTTGTTCTTGAGACTCGGCGAGTTGAGTTGGGGTGGCCCCGCGATTCATGCCAGGTGGAACTCGTCGAGTTGGGGGAAGTACTCGACGTGCCAAGAGAGGGTCTAAATGAGTCAGTGAACACGTGTAGACTCGCCGAGTTGCCCTAGTGCACTCGACGAGTCGGGTCAAAGTTTGACCGTTGACCATGTTGACTTTTAGGGTTGAGTTTAGTTGTATTTATGAGAATATTTAATTTATATGATTAGGCGGAGGCTAGGTCACATTTCTACCGAGTCAGAAACTTACCGAGACACTGAGGTGAGTCTTCTCACTATACATTACCTAGAGTGGTACTATGCGATGACCAGAGGGTCTTATGTGTTATGTATGAGATTATGTGCTATGTGATATTTGTATGTTGTATGATGATATAGACCGGACCGGAGGGTCCAACGAGCTATGACCGGACCAGAGGGTCCAACGAGCTACGGGACTGGAGGGTCCCGCTGAGACACATGGACCGGAGGGTCGTATTGTAGCCTCGAGTGGCGTATGTGTTGTATGTGGTATTTTGGGGAACTCAATAAGCATTTATGCTTACAGATGTTATGTTATGTGTTTCATGTACTAGTGATGAGCGCGGGAAGGCGCCGACATGATTCGTACACACACGCATTGGAGTTTTGTAGAGATTCTGGGGAGATGTTTTGTGACAATAACTTTTGATGCAATGTGTTTGACATTATTTTATGAATGAATGAATGTTTTAAAAATGAAAAATTATTTTGAAAATTTACATTGTTACAAGTTCGTATCAGAGCCTTGGTTTGAGGGATTCAGATGCATCTTCGGGCGTATCTGAACTCAAACTGAGGAATTGAGGAAAATTTTGATAATGAAGTAAAATTTTTGAAAAAAGTAAAAAGAGTTTTGAAGCAAACAGAGCAGAGTCGTGTGTACGATCAGCCAGCGCCCGAACGACGAATTCCCCAAAAGTACCCTTACATTATGTGTTATGAGATATGTTACATTATGCATGCTAGAGTAGGCTAGGTATACATATTAGCACGAACGTTGTCTGATTTGTGATGCCTTAGCCTAGGAGATTTCTGCTGCTGAGATGCTTTGAGGGTGAGTAGATAGCAGTTAGGAGCTCATGAGAATAGAGTACTTTTAATCCAAGATCAGAGGAGGAGGACTTGAAGTGAACGCTGATGAGGTGTGGTCAGTAGTATTGGGCCCGTACTACTGAAGACACCGGATCAGTGGGCATTTCAAGTAAGAATCTTTTGGACAATGGAGGACAAGTAGGTTTGCGTCATCGAGTATGACTATGTTCAATCGAGTCTCTGATAATTTTTGTTGTATTTCAGAGGCATCATGGTTGGGACTCGACACACACCTGAGATTAGTGGTGTCAGCGATGAGGAGATCCGTCGATTGATTCATGAGGAGGTGGCTGCTGCCATCCGGGCTGAGATTCCTGAGATGTTTGGGGACATCAAGACCACATTGATTGAGACTTTTGATGAGCGGTACGCATCATTGACTGAGGCTGCTGCAGCTGCAGCTACTGCTGCTGTTGCTACTGCCAGACCTCAGGTAGGTGACTCGTTGTTGTTCTGGGAGTTCAGCAACACAAAGCCACCAGAGTTCGACGGGAAGCAGGACCCGATTGCTACTATGAGATGGATCTATGACATCGAGGGATGTTTCTATACGTGTTCTTGTCCAGAGCACGTGAGTGTTCGGTTCGCCTTGAACCAGCTCTGTCTGGGAGCGAAGGATTGGTGGAAGTTCGTGACGGCAAACTTCACTTTGGTTGAGATTTTCGAGGTGACCTGGGAGAGGTTCACCGTTATGTTCTAAGAGGAGTATGTTCCCCCGGTGGAGAGGGAACGGTTGATTCAGGAGTTCTTGACCCTCAAGCAGGGTACTGATTCTGTGGCAGACATCACCAGGAAGTTCGTGGCGAACTCGTCTTACCAGACATTTGCCCTCAAGCAGGGTACTGATTCTGTGGAAGACATCACCAGGAAGTTCGTGGCAAACTCGTCTTACCGGACATTTGCGCTGAGCAGGTGTCGACTGAGCAAGCTCGTATGAGCTGTTATCCGAGTGTGCTGAGGAGAGATATTCGGGAGTTCGTGGCGAACTCGTCTTACCGGACATTTGCTGAGCTCCAGGAAAATGCCCGGAAGAGGGAGATCGAGATGGAGACTCAAGCCAGCGAGGAGGCCGAGTCTCAGAGGATGGATCGGCGGCCGGCTCAGTCTCAGCCGGCAGCCAAGCAGGATAGACCCGCTGATTCGAGATCTGGGGGCGCGAAGGGCTGCACTTGTGGAAAGTGCGGTAAGAGTCACGAAGGGTCGTGCAGGGCTGGGGTGTGCTACAAGTGTGGGAAGGAGGGGCATAACGCGAGGGAGTGCCCCAAGGGATTTTCGGTTTGCTTTCATTTCAACCAGACCGGCCATCGGAAGGCCGAGTGCCCGCAGCTTCTTCAGGGATCAGCGCAGGGATCCGCGCCTACTGCTAGGGCTACCGAGGTTCGGCCGGTGAAGGCTGAGGCCCCAAAGGCTCGTGGGAGAGCATTTCAGTTGACCGCAGAGGAGGTCCGCGCGGCGCCAGATGTTGTGGCTGGTATGTATTCTCTTTTCATCTTTTATTCGAGTTGAGTTTTTATGGTTATATGATGTTATGCATAGGTACTTTTCTTGTGAGTTCTGTGCCTGCATTGGTATTATTTGACTCAGGTGTGAGTCGGTCGTTTGTTTCCGTAGCATTTAGTCAGCATATTAGTGTCTGTCGAGAGGCGTTGGATCGGCCTCTGCGAGTTTGCATAGCTGATGAGCAAGCAGTGTATGCTTTGGATGTGATTCGAGGATGTGTCCTTGAGATCTTCGGTGTGGAGTTCCCAATAGATCTGGTTCCGATCACGATGGGGGACGTGTGTGTTATAGTGGGTATGGATTGGATGAGCCGATATGGAGCTATGATAGAATGCGAGCGTCAATTGGTGACGATTCGAGACCCTAGTGGGGGAGTTCTTACGGTGTACGGCGAGGGTACACGTGCCGGGTCAGCATTTTGTTCGGCCGCCAGAGCGAGACAGAGTCTACAGCAGGGCTGTAGGGGTTTTGTGGCATATGTGACGGATGCGAGGGTTGATTCAGAGAGGCCGAAGTCAGTTGATGAGGTCCCGATAGTGCATGAGTTTCCGGATGTGTTTCCAGAGGAGTTGCCGGGTGTGCCTCCGGAGAGGTAGGTAGAGTTCGGTATTGAGTTGGTTCCGGGAGCTGCGCCTATCGCCATGGCTCCTTATCGCCTTGCACCTCCGGAGATGCAGGAGTTATCCTCGCAGCTTCAGGAGCTGCTGGGGAAGGGGTTTATCAGGCCGGGTAGTTCGACATGGGGGGGGGGCCCATTCTTTTTGTCAAGAAGAAGGATGGTTCACTCCGGATGTGCATTGATTATCGTGAGTTGAACAAGCTAACGGTCAAGAACCGTTACCCATTGACGAGGATTGGTGATTTGTTCGAACAGTTGCAGGGAGCATCTTGGTTCTCCAAGATCGATTTGAGGTATGGTTATCATCAGGTGAGGGTGCGAGAGGAGGACGTCCAGAAGACAGCATTCCGGACTCGTTATGGGCATTACGAGTTCGGGGTGATGCCTTCGGACTCACCAACGCATCGGCGGTGTTCATGGATCTCATGAACAGGGTGTGCAGACCGATGTTGGACCGCTCAGTGATCGTGTTCATTGACGACATATTGGTGTATTCGAGGTCTAGAGAGCAACATGAGGAGCATTTGAGGGAGATCCTCGGAGTTCTGAGATCGGAGAGGCTTTATGCGAAGTTCTCCAAATGTGAGTTCTGGTTACGAGAGGTTCAATTTTTGGGACATCTCGTTAACCAGAAGGGGATATTGGTCGATCCGGCCAAGATTGAGGCGGTCATGAGGTGGGAGGTGCCGAGATCACCCACCGAGATCAGGAATTTTCTGGGTTTGGCCGGCTATTATCGAAGATTTATTAAGGATTTCTCCAAGATCGCCGTGCCACTCACCAAGTTGACCCGGAAGGATGTTGAGTTTTCTTGGGGTTCGGAGCAGCAGACCTCTTTCGAGACACTTCGCCAGAAATTATGCGAAGCCCCAGTTTTAGCCCTTCCGGAAGGGATGGAGGACTTTGTGGTATATTGTGATGCATCAATATCCGGGTTGGGAGTGGTGCTCATGCAGAGGGGGCATGTGATAGCATATGCATCGAGGCAGCTTAATCCTCATGAGTCGAGATATCCCACTCATGATTTGGAGTTGGTAGCGGTAGTGTTCGGCCTCAAGATCTAGCGACATTATATGTATGTGGTTCGGTGTATGATATACACGGACCACAAGAGCTTGAAGTATTTGATGGACCAGCCCAACTTGAATATGCGCCAGAGGAGGTGGTTAGACGTGGTCAAGGATTATGATTGTGAGATCATGTACCAACCGGGCAAGGCTAATGTTGTAGCTGATGCATTGAGCCATAGAGCAGAGGGCGCCCCATTTCGAGATGTCTGTTTGAGAATGACAGTGATGACCCTGGTGTTGGACGCTATTCGTGGGGCCCAGGTTGAGGCTGTCGAGCCAGAAAGCCAGAAGAGAGAGCGAGTTGTCGGGTTAGTATCGGAATTAGTTACCGATAGCCGGGGGCTTATGACATTTCAGGTTCGTATTTGGGTACCGTCCGTGGGCGGCACGCGTACCATTTTTATGGAAGAGGCCCATCAATCGAAATTCTCGATCCATCCCGGGGCCACTAAGATGTATTTGGACCTGAAAAAGGATTATTGGTGGCCCTGTAGAGAGGTGCTTGACCTGTCGCAGAGTGAAGGCCGAGCACCAGCGTCCACATGGTAAGCTGCAACCACTAGAGATTCCCGAATGGAAGTGGGAACAGATTACCATGGATTTCATCACCAAATTGCCAAGAACCGCGAGGGGTGTTGATGCAATTTGGGTGATTGTGGACAGATTGACGAAGAGTGCTCACTTCCTGGCCATCAGTGAGAGCTCTTCCGCGGAGAAGTTAGCAGAGATATACATGAGAGAGGTGGTATCGCAGCATGGAGTGCCGATCTCGATTGTCTCAGATCGAGATGTATGTTTCACTTCCAAATTCTGGAAGAAGTTTCATGAGGAATTGGGTACGAAACTGCATTTTTAGTACCGTATACCACCCACAGACTGATGGGCAGAGTGAGCGGACGATTCAAACGCTCGAGGACATGCTCCGGGCATGTGTGTTGGATTTTGGCGGGAGTTGGGACACGTATTTTCCCTTGGCGGAGTTTTCTTTTAACAAAAGCTATCATTCGAGCATTGGCATGCCGCCCTTTGAGTTGTTGTATGGGAGAAGGTGTCGAACCCCTATTTGCTGGGAAGAAGTAGGGCAGTGTGTGATGGGCAGCACCGAGATTGTACTTCAGACGATAGAGCAGATCCAGCAGGTCAGGCAGAGGTTGTTGACCGCTCAGAGTCGTCAGAAGAGTTATGCGGACAGACGCCGGTCCGAGCTCGAGTTTCAGGTCGGCGACTTCGTGCTTCTGAAGGTCTCTCCTTGGAAAGGAGTGATCTGATTCAGGAAGAGGGGCAAGTTGGGGCCCCGATATATTGGTCCTTTCAGGGTCATCGCTAGGGTAGGCAAGGTAGCCTATCGTTTGGAGTTGCCAACAGAGTTGGGTCAGATTCATGACACTTTCCACGTCTCACAGTTGCGAAAGTCTATAGCCGACGAGTCGGCAGTAGTGCCATTAGAAGGTATTCAGGTGGATGCGATCCTGAATTATGCTGAGAGACCGGTGGCGATCAGGGATCGGAAGATCAAGGTTCTGAGGAACAAGGAAGTGCCTCTGGTGCAGGTCCAGTGGCAGCATCAGAAAGGGTCAGAGTTGACTTGGGAACCGGAGCGCGAGATGCGGGAGCAACATCTGGAGTTGTTTGCAGAGTGAGACTTCGAGGACGAAGTCTGGTTCTAGTGGGGGACAATTGTAACACCCGGATTCCTAGGTATGATGTTTTTTCTTTATTTTTTTGGGTGTTGAGGGGAGACTCGGCGAGTTGGCGTCTAGACTCACCGAGTATGGTCGAGGATTTAGATGCGAGTTCACAGCTGGACTCGGTGAGTTCATGAGTGGACTCGGCGAGTCCACGCTGTTTAATGAAACCCTGAGTTCCAGGGTTTGAGACCTATTTAAAGGGTCTTATGGTCGTCATTTGCGGCCACCAACCACCAGAGAGAAACCCTAAAGAGATCTAGAGCGTTTGTGAGGAAGGAGAGGCAAATCTTGAGCTTTTGTGGGTGTTTTGCAAGAAGGAAGTGTTCAAGGGAAGAGGAGGCTGAAGGAGGTGCGATTTTGGTGGTCTTTGAGCTCATAGAGAATGTATTGAGGTATTATTCTTGGACCTTCTTCAGTTTTTGGTGTTGATTCTTAGTGTTAGGGTTTTCTAACCCTTTTAGAGGTTGATTAAGTCAAGTAGTTGGTCCCTTCTCGAGTTTGTGTTCTGGATTTGGACCCAAAGAGATCTAGAGACCTTAACCCTTGGAGCTTTATGAGTCATTTTGGGACTCTTGAGCTTGGAATGTTATTTTTGGGGCTAACTCACTATTTTGGACCATTTAGATGTTATAAGTGAGTCAAGGTCCGAACTTTACGTGATTATCATTCTTGGGGAGGCCAAATCTATGACTGTATGGAACAGATCTGACCTCAGAAGTTGTTTTGAGTTGGTGCATGGCATGAACTCGCCGAGTCCGAAGAACAGACTTGACGAGTAGTATGAAGGTTGCCCGTTAGTCACTCTGTGAGTGAACCATCGAGTTGGGGGAAATGACCCGGTGAGTCAGAGAGAGACAGGGGTCTGAGTTCAAGTTGGAACTCGCCGAGTTTTTCTTGAGACTCGACGAGTTGAGTCGGGGTGGCCCCGCGATTCATGCCAGGTGGAACTCGTCGAGTTGGGGGAAGTACTCGACATGCGAAGAGAGGGTCTAAATGAGTCAGTGAACTCGTGTAGACTCGCCGCGTTTCCCTAGTGCACTCGACGAGTCGGGTCAAAGTTTGACCGTTGACCTTGTTGACTTTTAGGGTTTAGTTCAATTGTATTTATGAGAATATTTACTTTATGTGATTAGGCGGAGGCTAGGTCACATTTCTACCGAGTTAGACACTTACCGAGACACCGAGGTGAGTCTTCTCACTATACATTACCTAGAGTGGTACTATGCGATGACCAGAGGGTCTTATGTGTTATGTATGAGATTATGTGCTATGTAATATTTTTATGTTGTATGATGATATAGATCGGACCGTAGGGTCCAACGAGCTATGACCGGACCAGAGGGTCCAACGAGCTACGGGACTGGAGGGTCCTGCTGAGACACATCGACCAGAGGGTCGTATTATAGCCTCGAGTGGCGTATGTGTTATATGTGGTATTTTGGGGAACTCAATAAGCATTTATGCTTACAGATGTTGTGTTATGTGTTTCAGGTACTAGTGATGAGCGCGGGAAGGCGCCGGCATGATTCGTACACACACGCATTGGAGTTCTATAGAGATTCTGGGGAGATGTTTTGTGACAATAACTTTTGATGCAATGTGTTTGACATTATTTTATGAATGAATGAATGTTTTAAAAATGAAAAATTATTTTGAAAATTTACCTTGTTACATGTGACACTTGTGACTCTAAGCTTTCTAAAGCCATTACAAGGAGGATTTGAGATTGTTATTGCTACATAACGATCAAGGTATGATCTAAACCCCATTCTTATGTTAATATGATTAATAGTATGCTAGATCTAGGGTTTAAAGTCTTGGATGAATTGCATGTACAATAGAGAAACCTAGATCCAAGCATTAGGGTTTGCATGAGCACATAGGATGTTCTTATGGCTAAAAACCATCAGTGGCATCAGAGACTTGATTGGTTTCTATCGTATTGATGCCTAGTACATTCATTCTTGTTGTAAAATCGATTTTTTGGCCCCCTGACTGATGAACTCAGCGAGTTCCAATGTGGACTCGCTGAGTAGCTCCAACTCGTCGAGTCCATAGAGGAACTCGGCGAGTTCAAGCATCAGTTAGAGCAGATTTCGGGAATTTTACCTGTTTTGACTTAAGATAATTGCCATAATTGTTTAAAATTAATAAAATACGAATTTTATTGATTCCTTATGATTATCTTTGTCAAAATAAAAGATTTTGGTCATCTAATTAGATAATTGTTACCTTATTTGATAAATGTTAAATTATTTGAATTATTTGATCATTATCTTGCAAGAATTTGAACTAGATCTAATTAGATAACCACCAATTAATTGTTAATTGCCTTATTTGAATTATGTAATCTAGAATATTCTTGATAAAATTTGGAAAAGTTTCAAATTAATCCCTTTAGGTTTTATAGTTTAAATTTGAACTTAAAAGTTTTGTTTTTGAAATTTAAATAAGTTAAACCCAAATGTTTTTGAAATGTTTCAAAACTTGCCCTCAAGTTTTTGGAATTTAAAAGTTGATTAAAAGTTTAATTTAGAAATGTTAAATTCTAAAACCCTAGTATTGTTTTGAAAAGTTCAATTCACACCCTTATGATTTTATTAATTAATTAAAGTGTATAATTAAAAGAGATTCAATAAATCCATAAAGTTTTGGTTTACAATTTAATTAAATTAAAAGTATAATTATTAAATTTGACCACCTAGTATTTTAAGAGTGTAAAATACACCCTATACTATATATAACATTAAAAATTCTAGTATTATATATATATATATATATATATATATATATATATATATATATGAATTAACAATCAGTCTTACCGTTAGTAGGCCTCATTCACGAAGCTGGTCTATAAGGGGTGTTTAAGGAAATTGCCTATAAAATGGTGATTGAATGGGTATCCACTCTTACCCACCGCACTCTTGACTAGTGGAGAGTCGTTAGCCGAACGGGTAGGATAGGACAAAACCTTCCATTATAAGTATAATGAAGTACAAAAGTAACTAAATGTTTTACAAATTCCCAATCTTAGTTACTTAGGAAAAAGTGAATTGATGCAATTCCATGAAATTACACTTTGTGCCCTTGCGAAGACGTTAGTGGAGCGTGTGTGGTTAACCGGCATACTAAATGGTTCTAAGCAAAGGTAGCAAAGGGTGACTTATTGTTTGTCATAGTTCGGTGGAATGTGTGTGGTTAACCGGAACATCGAATAGGTGATTGTAACATTGAGGGCCCCATGTAAGTTTGCATGGTTATTCACACCCTATTTTGTGATCCTCGGCATCCCAGTCGCAAATCGAGGGGCATATCGAGATTTAAACATGCCATTGAAAAGTTCAATGAATCTCAAAAGATCTAGGAATTTCAATAGATTTAAAACTTAAATTTCTTTTTCGTTTTTCATGGTGGAAATTAGTGAATCGTCATTCACTTACCTTCAAATGTTCTGCAATTTGGGTTACGGCATCCCTCTCCCAAGTTGTAGAGTATTGTGTTGGGTCCTAGCCTTAATATCTCATTTGGGTGATTTATTAAGGACTCAATCAATCAACTAACTTGAATTTTCTCCCGTTTTGTAGATGTGAAAGTATGACAACTATGGTCTTCCCAAATCCCGTGGAACAAGCTTTTCACATGAAGATGATATTCCACAATCCGATCGAGGAACACGAGATTATGCTTCACTTCCTCCACCTCCTCCTATTGTTCTCCCTAACCCACAAGTTCAAAAGATTGAAAAGTTAAAACTCACTCAAGCCCTTTTGGCAAGTAAACATGAAGAAGGAAAGTCAATGTGTGCACACGTCCTAGAGATGAAGTCACACATTGATAGGTTAAGAATGTTGGGATCTATTGTCTGTGAAGAGCTAGCTGTTGACTGGGTTCTTCAGTCACTTCCTGACTCATATAGTGAGTTCGTAAGAGAGTACTATAAGATGAACCACGAAGTAACCCTCATCGATCTCACCTATATGCTTATTGCTGCTGAATCAGCAATGATTTGGCGCACTGGAAAAGCAAAGTTGATTGGTGGATCTGCCTTCCAGACCTCTATGGGTATAGGTAATGGCAACGAAAGGCATGCCATGATCGAAAAGTTTGATCATAAGAGAAAGGCAAAGTCAGAAGTAGTTCCGTGTGCTGTTCCAAAAGAGTCAATTTGGTTTTATTGCTAAGAGAAGGGGCATTGGAGACGAAGCTGTCCTATTTACCTAAGAGATATAAGAGATGGGAGAGTCAAAACGTATGGCTCCACTTTAGGTAAAATCCATTAACTAACTCTTTTAAGTTCCTATTCTATATTCTTAATACATGATGTGATAAGATTACATTTCGATGTTTTGTAGGATCGAAGAAAGGAGAGGAAGCTTAAGGGAAGAAGTGGGCTGAATCTAATCGTGAAGAAATAGATTATAATCTTGAGCTACTACTTGGAGTTAGAATAAGATTGCTAAGAAATATGTATTAACATAGTTTTTCAATTGAATTGCATTGTACGGACAAATTTTTCTGCAATAAAAGAAATTTTGATTTATATTATTTATTTATCCTTGCAACGGCGTGTATGAAAAATTGATGTATGTAAGTTTCTATTATTATCAATAATGGATTTGATTCTTAATTATGTTATTTGTGGAAAGGTCAAGAATTTACCAAATAGGAAAAGTTTATCATCGCCCAAGTTCAATTGGACAGAAACTTGGAATCATACAACTTGGTTGCATGATGAATGAGAAATTTCATATTTGGAAATTAGACTAATTCGTTGACAAAGTGTTAAGTGAAGGACTAGGAGATCGAGTACACAAAGTTGTGTGTTGATCAAGTCCACCACAAAAGTGACAAAGATAGTCGTCATGATTTACTAAAGGTTTAGTAAATATATACTTATAAAATTAAGTGTAATTCTGAGCTGATTGAAAGAGTTTAAATCAATAACAGAACGAATAAGAAGAATCAAGTAGGCAGAAAGATAAAAGTTTCTCCATTCTAAGAAGAAGGGAGAGTACCTTTTATTTTGTTTTATGATAGGTATTAATGATTAAGAACCATATCTCAATTGATCCTCAAAGTGAGTCTTAGTACAATTTTATGTCTGAGAAGAGGAATCAAGAATTGAAGAAATGGTTAAATCAAGAAGTCAATCATACTTCGTTCCAAAAACAAGTCTTAGAGTTAAGATTATGACATTGAGTGACAAGTCTAAAGAAGGTTTATAGCATTCATCAAATGTGGAATTTGGAAAAGGGTTTTCTTATTCTTGCGCATTTGAAATTGGTAAGTTGTGATGTCTTGGATAAGACAAAGACCAACTAGGACCAATTATGTGAAGTGTTTTGTCTTGATAAAAGCTACACTAACTCTTGAATATTTGTTTGTTGAGAAATGTTTATTGACAAAAGAATCTTATATGTCAAGGAGTCAGTGGGAGTCTTAATGGTCTTGAAAAGTTTCAAGAACTAATCAAGAATAAACCTTATCGATCATCACTAGCACACGACTTGAGGTTTACAACCCATCGTGTTAACACTATCTTCTTTTTGTGCCATTCCAATTGAGTTAATTATGCATGTGAGTTCTATGAGTTCTCATTTGAACGCATAAAAGGCAAGCACTTTGATCAATGAAAAGTACATTGATAGAAAGGGTGAGCTACTTAACTACTTGGAAGACATGGTGGGCAGCCGTGTTACCATAAGGCAAGAAATCAAGATTGAGAAAGTTCCGTCCATATGACTTTGGATTTGTCGCAAACTTTGGTTTTGACAAATTCACATGGATAGGAACACATACACCATAAAATCTAAGTGTCATAAGATTCCACCCTTCATGAAAATGACTGTGAGGAAATGCTTTCACTAAGAGAGATTTTAAGAAGATAGTGATTGTGAAAATTGTATTCTCGAATTCAATTATGGTAACGGCATTCCTTTCCATAATTCGAATTGTGAGATTTGGCAATTAGTCTGAATTGTTTAGACACACATATGAGCTATCTAAGGCAAAGGTGTATAAGTTTAAGAAGCTTTGATAAAGGATAAAGCATTAGGTATTAGAAATATGAACTTCAGAAATTCAATAAGTATTTTTCTGGAAGTTCAGTTGTTTTCTAAAACATGTCAAAGCTAGTGGGAGCATAAGTGTTATGCTTATATGATAATAATCATCATGATAGTGGGAGCATAAATGTTGTTCTTGTATGATTATTAAGGCAAGTATTGCAAGTTAGCAATATTAATTATAGAAAACAAGAGTAATACTTTGCAAAGGCGTAAGGGTTAAAAAGTTGTTTTGCTATAATTAAGGGAGAGAATATTGTACTTCGTTTCCCATTTTGGGCAGAACAGATCTACTAATTCGTTGATTCCAGTTAGTAAGAGGGATCTTGAACTAAGAAATAGACCCTAGAAACTAAAAAAGGGTATCCTGAGCAATTGCAATAATCGGATTCATTGATATTCCTGGTATAGTAGATGCTATCACACATACAATCATACTCAATTCGATGGAATTGTTTGATCTTAAAGGGGATCTTCTATAATTTCGCACGTGAGGAAAGCTTAGATTAAGAAATTTTAATAAATTTAGTCAAAGGATACATAGTGTGTTCTTAAATTTCAATTATGATTACGGTATCCCTCTTCATAGTTCGAATTGTAAGAACGAGACACATAAAATATTATGGTAGAAGATTGATAAAGTATCATATCTTTATGTAAGACATTATGCATCGTTTCCTATATGCTTCGGGTATAGGATTGATTGCTAGTGCTATTATATTTGACCATTATAAAATTTTCCAAATGTCTAGCGCATTTAGAGGGAAAAAGAACAAGAATCGGTTTTGACTAAGATAATTAAACAACTATCAAAGGACGATCCAAAGTTCGCTGAGGATTGGTCGATTGTGAGTAGTTGGAAGTATGATATTGGATGGATCATATCGACATTATTATGAATATATAAGACTTTATTAAGAATGAGTTGTCGTATGGAAAATATGGAAATGTTTCCATATTGGGAGTTGGATATTGAGAATCTATGTCTAGATTAGAAGCTTTTATGCAAGAAGGATGTTCAAAGGAATGTGCTTTTAGTGAGAGACATCATATCTATAGAATTGTTTCTGATAGAGATTGGCTAAGTCTTGATGATTTTGAGCTATGACTTTGCAAAAGAATCATTGCATAAAGTGTTAGAATCTAGCATAAGTAACAAGAATTTGATATTCTTATACTTATGATAAGGATTGGGAGTTGTGAAATGAGTATGATTGGAAATGGTTCCATTTGATCTATTTCAAAAAGTAAGGACTATAGATAAACATTGTGTGCATGCTGAGAGCATGGGACAAGTGTAGTTATAATTCAAGTAAGAATTGATTACTCGAAACAACAAATAATGAGAAATCAATATGGTGGTTAAATAAAATGTTTTATTTATACCGAGAGTTTGGGGCCATATGAGATTAGTATTATTCTTGTGTTTCACTTTGCATGTTTTGACTTCCTGAATAATTAAATTGGTTCAGAACAATCAAATTATTCGAACGGACCACAGTCGTTCATATGTTGGATGTAGGCATGAATGAAGACTGTCGTGAATTGGTGTGTGGATTGTCTAAAGTGTATTAGACATAAGCAAATGTTTGCTGCAACGTTCATGAGTGCTTATGATATGATTTGAGCATTGGATTAAACCCACGCTCACTTGGATCACTTCATGAATTGTATCATGAGTGATTGGTGAGACGATAACATCTTATATTCTTGAAACCGAGATTTGTGAGTTGTATCTTGCGAGTCGGTTACACATTGATAATATGTAAATGCACCAGTAACTTGGTGTTACAAAACATATTGTTGTGTGTGATTCGGTAAATGAGTGCAAGCAAGCATTGAATCAAATTTTATCCGTTCCTATTATCCAAAGTAGGATGAAAGTGATATCTTTGGGCCCCTCGATGATTTAGTGATGGCACCTAAGCGCTTGGCCAAGCCGGGACTAATTTGATGTGTTCAAATGTAGTCTATTGTCAGTCGTCATAAATCGGAAATCGGGAAACAGTATAGAGAGAATGATTGAAATCCATGTCTCACGTCTATACGATATCTAGAATGGAGGAATATATGATCCCTTATCTAAAATACACGCTTCTGATATGATCAGAGTTGACAGCGGTTTTTGAAAGTTACGATTGCAGATAAGGATCTGAATTCATACGCAGAATAGTTATTAGACTTATCCAAGTGGGAGACTGTTGGATTAGTGTCTAAGTCCATAACTATTTTGGTATGTACTTGACCCGATGGTGCATGGTCCTTTTGGGTTGCCTTCACCAAAGCAACTTGATAGGATGAATTATGAAGAGAAAGGATTAATTATGATTTATTAATATATTATGAGAATAATATATTAAAGGAGAAATCATATTGTTTAATTAATATTAGTCAAGAACTAATTGATAATTAATTTTGTGGCTAAAAGAGATTAATTAAACTTAAGGGACTAGAACTGTAATTATAAGATAATTGCATTTGGGCTATGGATCACCTTGGAATAATAGGTTGGACGAATTCTATGGGGAAACCCATTAGAAATCGTCTAAGGGGTATTCTAAAAGGGTCCATGGGCTGCTTAGGGCTTAAGCAGTCAAATTAGGGTTTCCTAATTGAAAATCCTAATAGCCTACATGTATATAGAGTACCCTTAAACCCTAAAAACGTGGCCAAGAGTTCCACTAGGGTTTCTGGACGTTTTGGGCAGCCTCCTCTCTCCTTATTCTTCTTCCTCTTGCTCTTGGTGTTTGTGAGCCATTAGAGGAGTGACACTTGTGACTCTACGCTTTCTAAATCCATTATAAGGAGGATTTGAGATTGTTATTGCTACATAACAATCAAGGTAAGATCTAAACCCCATTCTTATGTTAATATGATTAATAGTATGCTAGATCTAGGGTTTAAAGTCTTGGATGAATTGCATGTACAATAGAGAAACCTAGATCCAAGAATTAGGGTTTGCATGAGCACATATGATGTTCTTACGGCTAAAAACCATTACTACCATGATCCCTCGATTCCTTGGTCAAGGCAACCGCTCTTTCATTATCAAAGAAAATTTCCATAGGCTCCTTTATGGCTGGTACAACTCCAAGGTCTCCAATGAAGTTCTTCAACCATATCGCCTCCTTTAACGCTTCGCTCGTTGCAATGTACTCTGATTCGCACGTTGAATCAGCTACAGTTTCTTGATTGGAACTTCTCCAAGTCACTGCTCCTCCATTAAGGGTAAAGACCCAGCCCGACTATGAACGATAGTTGTCCCTGTCGGTCTGGAAACTGGCGTCACTATAACATCTCACCTTTAAGTCATCACTCCCTCCGAGGACTAGAAACCATTCCTTTGTCCTCCGAAGGTACTTAAGAATATTCTTGACTGCGGTCCAATGTGCTTTGCCAGAGTTCCCTTGATATCTACTGACCATGCTCAAAGTGAAGGCCACATCAGGGAGATTACAAGTCATAGCATACATGATCGAGCCAACTGCGGAAGCGTAAGGTACTCGGCTCATCTCTGCTATCTCGACTTCGGTACTCGGACTTTGAGTCTTACTCAACTTGGCATTACTTTGGATTGGTAATTCTCTCTTCTTCGAGTTTTCCATACTAAAATGTTTTAGCACCTTGTCCAAGTAAGTATTCTGACTAAGTCCTATTAGTCTCTTACTTCGGTCTCTCACTATCCTTATTCCCAAAATATAGGAAGCCTCTCCGAGGTCCTTCATATCGAAGCACTTCCCGACTCTTGAATCTCTTCAAGATTGATTTGCCTCCCACTATACCCTTGGCTTATGAGTTCTTGCTCTCGGAAAACCCCTCTCCTCGCAACGAAGACAACATTGTCACACGGTCTATAGAAGAGATATCCAAAGGATTTCTGCGGGTAGCCGATGAAAATACACCGCTCACTACGAGGTTCGAGCTTGTCGTGAGTCTCTCGTCTTACGAAAGCCTCACAACCCCAAACCTTGATATGTGCCAATGAGGGAGCTTTCCCTGTCCACATCTCGTGAGTTGTTTCTGCAACCTTCTTTGTAGGGACTAAGTTAAGGATATGGGTGGCAGTCTCCAAGCCATACCCCCAGAATGAGATAGGTAGTGAAGCACGACTCATCATGGAATGAACCATGTCCAACAGGGTTCGATTACGCCTCTCAGCCACACCATTCAACTGCGGTGTCCTAGGCATCGTCAAATACGAAACTATTCCGCATTCCTTGAGATAGTCGTGGAATTCAAGACTTAGGTACTCTCCTCCTCGATTGGATCGAAGCATCTTGATTTTCCTACCCAATTGATTCTCCACTTCTTGTTTAAACTCTTTGAACTTTTCAAAGGTTTCTGACTTGTGCTTGATTAAATAAATATACCCATATCTACTATAATCATCGGTAAAAGTCACATAGAAGCGGTTCGCGTCCCTTGTGATGGATCTAAAGGGCCCACACACATTGGTGTGTATGAGATCCAATAGACCCTCACCCCTTTCACAAGTGCCAGTGAAGGGTGACTTGGCCATCTTTCCAAGTAAATAAGACTCGCACACATCATCACCCCTAAGGTCGAATGACTCCAACACTCCATCATTTTGGAGTTGGGCTATGCGTTTCTTGTTAACATGTCTAAGACGACAATGCCACAAGCATGCCTTATCCATTCTATTGGAAGAATCCACACACAATACATCATTTCCTAGGTTATCTACAACCATAACAGTTTCATAAATTCCATTACAAGGCAATGCTTCAAAATATAAAACACCATTTAGATAAGCATAAATATAACCTTTCTCATTATCAAACAAATATCTAAATCCTTATCTAAACAAACCATGAAATGAAATGATGTTTCTTGCCATATTTGGCGAATAGCAACAATTATTTAAATCTAAACCTAATCCATTACTAAGCGCTAAAGAATACACTCTAATCTTGGTGACATGCGACGATCTTCTGTTCCCCATGATTAGATTTATTCTTCCACACTCCACATCCCTATCTCTTCTTAGTCCCTGCAAATCAGAACATATGTGAAAACTACATCCTGTATCAAGAACCCAAGAAATAGCATGTGATGAATCATTAGATTTAATTGTGTAAATACCTGCAAAAGACAGCTTGATCTTCCCATCCTTGATGGCTTGCAGATATTCCGGGCAACTTCTCTTCCAATGCCCTATTTTGTGGCAGTGGTGGCACTCTGCCTCCTTTGGGTTTAAGTTGGGCTTATCAGAACCAACTTTGGTTCCACTAGAAGAGGTACCATCTTGGGGCTTTCCCTTGTGGTGGCTCTTTGAAGGACCCTTCCTCTTCTTGCCCTTCCCTTACCCAATGGCCAAAATAGGAGCAGCGGGTGGAGTGGGAGTTGATGCAACAGACTTGTCCTTGAGGTTGCTCTCAGCAGTCCTTAGGAGCCCTTGGAGTTTGCTTAAGGTGACATCTTCTTTGTTCATGTGGTAGGTCATCCTAATTTGGTTGTAGCATGAGGGCAAGGAGTGGAGAATGATGTCGATAGCCAGATCTTCCCCAAAGTTAACATTTAACTTGCGAAGACGATCAACATACCTCTGCATCTTTTGCAAATGCGAGGTTAGGGACTCTCCACTCCCCATCTTAGCGGTGATCATGTTGGTGATGATCTCATAGCGCTCTTGCCTTGGGCTTTGGTGGTATCTCTCCAGCAAAATCTTGGTGCATTTCGTATGGATACATGTCCTCATAGGACTTTTGGAGTTCAAGATTCATAGTGGCCAACATAATGCAATGAACTTTCGCTGCATCACGCTCGTGGGCCTCAAAGACGACCATTTCTTCGGGAGTAGTGATTTCTGGATTGATCTTTTCAAGCTTCTCGTCGAGGACATATTCTTTGTCCTCGTAACGAGCAATCATGCGAATGTATCTTATCCATTCGTTGAAATTCGATCCATCAAATGTCACTTTTTGACATAGCCTCATTAGCGAGAATGAACCAGGAGCAGCGTTGTTTGTGTTTGCGTTAGACATCTGCAAATAGAAAGGAACAAAGTTTTATTAGAATTGAATCCCTAATTAAACACCCAAAATGAGAAATTAGGGCTAGGATCCAACTACATTATTTACACATTAGAAAAGGGATGTCGTAATCCAACATGCAAATAACTTGGAGGTAAGTGAATGACGATTCATTAATTCTTCACCATGAAAAACATAAAAGGCTTAACTTTTAAATGTATTAAGAGTTCCTAGATTCCTTTGAGATTCATTGAACTTTTCAATGGCATGTTTAAATCTCGATATGCCCCTCTAGTTTGTGACTCGGATATCGAGGATCACAAAGTGGGTGTGAATAACCATGCAAATGTACATGGTGCCCTCATTGTTATAGTCACCTATTCGATGTGTCTGTTAACCACACACGCTCCATCGAACTATGACAAACAATGGGTCACCCTTTTCCACCTTTGCTTAGAACCAATTAGTGTTCCAGTTAACCACACACGCTCCACTAACTTCTTAGCAAGGGTGCAAAGTGTAATTTCATGGGATTGCATCAATTCTTTTTGCCTAAAGTAACTAAGATTGGGAATTTTCTAAAACATTTAGTTACTTTATATAGATTCATTATACTTATTAATGAGGAGAGGATTTCCCTATCCTACCATTCGGCTAACGACCCTCCACCAATCAACGAAGCGGTGGGTAAGAGTGGATACCCATTAAACGACCATTTTATAGGCCATAACCTTATACCCCCTTATAGATCGGCTTCGTGAATGAGGCCTACTAACGGTAAGACTAGCATTTTAGTTATACATATATATATATATATATATATATATATATATATATATATATATATATATATATAAATCTTGTAATAATAAAATAGTATAGGGTGTATTCTAAACATTTTAAAATACTAGGGTTTGAATTTCAATTTTAAAATTTTTGAAATTTAAGACTTTTTAAATTAAAATTTTCAATATTAAAACTCTTGATTTAATAATTATCTTGATTAAACAACTAATTTGAATTATTAAATCATAAAGGATTATCATAAATTAAACAATTAATTTATCCTAATCCTTTAAATCCCTCTAGATTTCGAAAATCATGGGATGGGATAATTCAAAATCTTTAATTATCATATTTAACCATTAAAGGATAATTACAAGATACGGGATTATCCAAATCCATAAAATTTAGGATCTTATCTTGGGGAGGAGGCATATTTCGAAAAACCCTAGATTTCAAAATCTTGGGAAAAAAGAAAAGGGTTTGAAAACCCTTATCAAAATTTCCGAAAAACAAGGTTCAAGAACCCTAATTTTGAAATCCTTGCCTCCTAGGGTTTATTGGCCATAAACCCTAAAGTGTCAAATTCATACAATTGTATAATTCTATAATATATTAATAAATCATAATAACCTCTTTCTCTATTATTTCTCCAGTCAACTTTCTTTGGTGAAGGAAACCCAAAAGGACCATGCACAACCGGGTCAAGTACTTACCAAACAGGTTACGGGCTTAGACACTAATCTAACAGTTTTGACTTCCAGAATAATAATATTATTCAAACTATCCACAGTGGATCATACTTTGGAAGTAGGTGTTGATGCAAGAGTGTCATGAATTTGGCTTGTAGATTTTCTAAAGTGTTTAGACATAGCAAGAGATTGCTACAACATACATGAGTGGTCATAAGGTCTGAGTATTGGATTAAACCCACGCTCACTTGTATCACTTCATGGAACTTATCACGAGTGATCGTGAGACGATAATATCATATAAGTCTTCAAACCAAGTTATATGAGTTGTTGACTATGAGTTGGTTGTACATTGATAGTGCAAAACGCAGTAGTAACTTGATGTTATAAAACACATTGTTGTGTATGATTTAACAAATAGTTAGTACAAGCATATAATGTTGAAGTTTATCTGTTCCTTTTAATTCTTGGAGCATTAAAAGCGATATCTTGGGCCCCTCGATGATTTTATTTTCACTTATGTTTCGGGACCGGTCGGGACAAAATTTATGTGTTCAATTAATTTCTATGTCAAACAAATCGTAAATCGAGAAACAAACTACTGGACAATAAGTATGACATTGTTCCATGGAGCGTAAGTAATATGAAGGGTCATGGTGCATTAGGGTTTGCATGGATGTAACCCTAGCACTTGTCAAACTATAAAAGGAACCCCCTAGAGCTAAAATCGGTTGCACATACATTCTTGGAGAGTGAGAACCAATTTTTGTGCTATATAACTTATTCTCTCTAGCCTCCTTTTGTACTTGGTGTTTGTGACACATTAGAGGCATCACATTTGAGGTGCTAAAGCTTTTGAAGGCCAAGAACTACAAGTCCTATCAAGAGGTAAGTTATCTAACAAGTTATATTGTTTAATTGTTAAATTGTATGCTAGATAGGATGTATGCTTGGAAAATCAAATTACATGTATAATTAGATAAAACATAGATCCAAAGCATCTAGGGTTGAATGTGCACCATAAGGTTTTAGAGTGCTCAAACCCTTCACTTTATGTCCAAGAGTCATTGTAGAATGATATTTTCTAATGACATATGATCCTATAGGGTCGCAACTTATAGCAAATTACTACTAATTGATTGTTTATTAAAGTAATTTGATTATTAATAAATATAATCGCAAATGATTGCTAGACCAGTTGGTAAGATGCACGTATGTTTTTGCCGTTGTGGGGTTTTCTCCTGGAGGTGGTGGGTTCGAGCCTTGCTTCAACCAAAATGGTGAATTATAGGTGTTGGGGAAAGGGAGGCGATTTCGGGCTTCCCGCTTTGTGGACCCGTGTCTAACGTTCCCGTGTACGCTAACATATATTAGCTCCACCGTTTCCAAAAAATAAATATAATCAACATTCGTATTTAAATGGAAAATTATTATTTTATGAAAATAATATTTTACCAACATGTTGGGAATTATTATTTTTTGGAAATAATAATAAAATCAAACAAAAACTAATTATATTGTTATGATATGAATGTATAAGTCATGTATAATTAAACATACACTTTGAGTAATCATCTACTTATATTGTAACTATCTAGTTGGGTTAATAAATTTAAAGATAATCTAGTTTTTACTTTGCTAGTCAAAATTGTGGGGTTCATAAGCCTATGCTTAGATTGTGTGTTGGTTTTTGTTCTTACAAGACGTGCTTATTAGAAGAGACTATGCTCCTTTAAATGAATGACATTAACTTAGTACATATGTTTATTCATATAAATAGAGATTAGCTAGTTGTTTTGGTTGCTCTTTTTCTGTTTATGGTCGAGAGAATGTAGTGCTCCTCCTTTCTCACTCTCTTGCATTGTGTAGTGTAGTTTTGGGTGATTAAGTTGCTTCTCATTTTAAGGTTTATTTGGTATAAACTTTTAAGGCTTAAGAACAACTTATATACATGTGAAGACTAGAATGTTTTAGTGGTTTACTGTTTCTTAGTGGATACTTCTAGAGAGCTTCTACTTTAGAGCTTTTGCTACACTTCATCAACTTTTAGTCTCCCATATTAATCAAAGTCTTCAAAGGTTGTAATACTTTTTCCTTCTATGGTTCATTTAATCTTTCCATGCTTTGCAAAATGATCGTTAGATAGGTTTAAATGGTTTTCAGTTTATTCAAATCTTAAAATGCTTATGTTGTTAATCGTGTAGTTTTGACTATATAATTAGACTATTTTTGATTAAAACCTAACGATATGAGATTTTCGATAGAAAGCGGGTAAGTCGCATTCAAGTGACACCAAAGATAACTGTTATAATCATGTCATAGAACAAGCAAGGTTAGTTTCTCCTTGCCTGTTTTGCAAAATAGGTAGAGAGTTTTTATTGATTGCATGAGGTTCAACGCCTTAACCCAAAAGACCATTTCCTACTTCCTTTCATTGATCAAATATTGGAACTGTTGGTGGATAAATTTCATTATTGTTTCTAATACATGTATTAGGGTTCCACCAAATACCTAGCGTACCAGAGCACGAAGAAGATACATCATTCACTTGACTATTTGGCATATTTGTGTACCGGAAAATGCCTTTTTGGTCTTTATAACTCCCTCCACTTTCCAATGGTGTAGGTAAGCATTTTTCTAATACATGGAGGAGATAATTAAGGTTTTATTGATAATTTTACTATATATGAGAATTCGTTTTAAGAATGTTTAAAAAATCTATGTAAATTTTAGAAGGTGTATTGAAACAAACCTTGTATCAAAGTATTAAAAATGTTGTTTCCTGTTTGATCAATGTCTCATATTAGGTCATATTACCCCCTCAAAAGCTATAAAGGTTGACAAGGAAAAAAAAACATATATTATTAAATCCCTGCCTTACCCTAATTATATTTATGATGTACATATTTTTCTTAGTCTGTTGGTTATGTACGTTTCTACATGTGTTTCTTCAAGGAATACTGGAAAAACACTCAACCCATGTGCAAACTTCCTCATGTGTGATGCTAGTAATCACGTGGTGGGTGCAAGTTTAGGACAAAGGAATGATTGAATTCCTTATGTCGGCCATTATGCTTCAATGGTTGTAGATACCGACCAAAGAAAGTTATACCAAAGGGAGATTTTAGTTATTGTCTATGCTTTGGATAAGTTTAGACACTACTTTCTAGGTACTATAGTAAATGTTTTTTTATAATGCTAATATTTGGTACCTGATGATCAAAAAGGAAATGAAGACAAGACTCTATGTATATTGCTACTATGAGAGTTCAAAATAGAAATTAGATACAAAATGACAAGAAATATTTGGTAGCAAATCCTATGAGCCAAAGAAGCAACAATGAAGAATTTATTCCCTTCATTGATTCCTTCTTGAAGTAGCATATTTTCACTTGTCAAGTAAGCACCATGTGGTATTCCGATGTTTTAAATTATTTGGTGATGAATACCCTTCATTATTGTTTTTTTCATTTTAAAAATATAAGATAACTAAGGAGGAAATAAGGCACATATGGGATGAGTCATATATTTGGAAATATTACTCTGATCAAAATTTAAGAAGATGTGTCAACCATAGTGAGGTACATTCTATTCTAAATTTCTACCATGTTGATGCATGTGGTGGGCACCTTGGCCCAAAATAAGCTTTGTTCAAGGTACTTGACTCATGATTCTATTAGACGAGTACATTTGATGATGTTTACATGTTTTACAAAGCATGTTAGCGGTGTCAAAAAGTCATAAATTTGAGATAAAAAACCACATACCCCTCACATCTATTCTTGTTTATAAAACTTTTGATTTATTGGGCATTGAATTTATGGGAAATTCCCCTCCTCCTTTGAAAATGTTCTTATTCTTTTAGCTTAGGAGTATTGGGTTTTGATATATATTATATATATTTTTTCACAAAAAATGGTAACAGAAGCTTTAAGATTTCTTATAAATTTCAAGTATATGATAAAACCAAACCATCAAGGATCCTTTTTAAGAGGTTAGAATGATATTAAAAAACCATAGGGTTTTTAGAAAAAACAACCTTTGATGCCTTTGTACCCTCTTATATTTGGGGTGTTGAAGTATATAGAAAGAATAAGAAGCTTGGTCTTCTCTACAAGTAATCCACCAACAAGAATAAGGTACCAAAATTGCTAGATTTCTTCTTGTATGACTTTGGTCTTTAAGCCTTAAGTGCTTAAACAATTAAGCACTAAAAGGATGACAAAAAGTAAAAACCAAAAATCCAAGTAACAAGTTCAAAAGTGGAGAGTGCTTCTAGCTTGGATGCTCGTGGCTTTTAGAGAGAATGGGGAAAAGTTGAAGACCAAAAAAACTAGAAACTTTTTCATGCATAAGAGCCTATTTATATATCCCATGAAAGTAACGCCTTTTGTATATAATACTCTAAATTATTGGCTATTAGGAGGGGCATGGGGGACAAGAGGATGAAGGTTGAAAAGCAACCTCCATCCCTTTATAAAGTTTCATCCATATGACCTAAAGAGGACAAAAAATGTTTTCCAGATTTTAAATCATGGTAACGTAAGTATTTGATTTATTCATGGTTAACCAAAGTGTCCAAAACTTTGTAAATGACTTATTTTATGATACCATAACATATAATGACTAGTTTTCTACTTCTTATACTTTTGTTTTCATAAAACAATAATTTTTCTCTAGTTAAACACAAGAGTTGAATTTATTTATTAATAACAAATTAGTTAATAAATATTCAATAAGTACCAACTTGATTAAGGTGTGAACCCATAGGATCATATGTCATTAGCAATGTCACTTAATAATGATTCTTGAGCATATAGGTCCAACAATATCCCACTTGCATAAGATTCATTAAAGAATGTCATAGATAGTAGTTGACGTTTAGCAATGGGCTGTTGCCCCTAACAACACACGAATGGGTGCCATCAATAAACATCCAATTCTAGGAGCTCACTAGCTATAATTGAAGTATGATGTAATCATTCTCATTTGACGTCCAACTTTAATTAAGGCTCCTTAGATGTCTAACTCTTAATACATAAGAAGAAAAAATCTCATCTTGACTACATACACACTCTCATATAGTTCATGCTATACCCAACGAAAGGTTTTATAATTGTATAATTACGAACAACGTTTAACCATGTCAAAGTATAACAATCTCCACACATAAATTCTCCAATATGCATCTCAGGTCGAAAGATATAAATATATTTACTTGTGTTCAAGATTCAATTATGATAACGATCCATGAAGTGATTCGTGACGTGGGTCATATCCAATAGTTGTTCTTTAAAAGGTACATATGAATTTGGATGCAATAATTTGCTATTTCACCACTTGAAATCAACCAAGCCGATACATATTAGCCTTAATTCATAGTTGCTCCCACAACAATGACTGACAATGGACAATTTTGAATAATTACATTATTCAAGGATTAAATAACATGCGAACACGGAACACAGTAATATTAAACACAAAAGTGATATCTCATATATCAAAAGAGATTACATGTCATTACTACATAGTTCTAAATATCTAGATATTAGTAAAGTACAAATTTTAAATCCAATCACTAGCTAATCGAAGACCGATTCCTTTTGCATGACTCTTAGACTTGTTTTGAGAAAGAGCCTTTGTGAATGGGTGTACTAGATTATCATATGTATGAACCTTCTCAATTCATACATTCCCCAGTTCCAATTCTTGACGAATGAAATTGAATTTCCGTCTAATGTGTCTAGTCTTGTTCGTAACTATCGGGTTTCTTGAGATAGAGATAGCATCGGTTTTGTCACAAAGCATCTCAATGGAATTTTTGATGCTTGGAACAATATCCAGATCACTGATGAATTTCTTCATCCAATCAACTTCCTGAGCTACCTCATACGCATCTATATATTCTGATTCTATAGTAGAAATTGCGACCACTTCTTACTTTGAGCTTTTCTAGGCAATGGATCCTCCATTAAGTGTGAACATGTATCCTAACTGTGATCGTGAGTTACCTCGATCAATATTGAAACCATCATCAGCTTAACATCTTACAGTAATCTCTTCTTCAACTGCTCTATAAACCAGAAACATGTCTTTGGTCCTTCTTAAGTTCTTAAGTATGTTCTCGACTGCCATCCAATGTTTTTTCCAGGATTAGCTTGATACCTACTAGTTAGACTAATTGTATAAGCTACATCCGACCTTATACATGTGATAACATACATAATTGAATGTACTACTGAATCATATGGTATGCGGCTAATTCTTTTTATCTCATCTTCAGTACTAGGACTGTCAGCCTTGGAAAGAATGGTGTCGGGCGCTATAGGTATAATTCCTCGTTTCGAGTTATCCATTGAAAAGAGTTTTAAGACTTTGTCAATGTATGTGCTCTAACTCAAGACAATGAGACTTTGGGATATATCTCTATAGATCCTAAAGTCGAGTATGTATGCAACATCCCCAATATCTTTCATTTCAAAGGACTTACTAAGGTAGGCCTTAGTTTCCTTTAATATTGAGATATCATTCCCGATCATTAATATTTCATCAACATATAGAACAAGAAAAATAGTATGGCTCCCACTTGCTTTGATGTACACACATGGTTCATTGGGACTTTCTGAGAAACCAAATTTTTTGATGTTCTCATCAAAACGATGATACCAGGCCCTAGATGCTTGTTTCAATCCATAAACGAACTTCTTTAGTTGCATACATTCTTTAGGTTTTCTGGTATGAAAAAACCTTCAGTCTGTTACATATAGACATCTTCCTGAAGATATACATTAAGGAAAGTGGTTTTGACATCTATTTGCCATATCTCATAGTCATAATATGCAAATATGGCCATGATAATCCTAATAGATTTGATCTTAGAAACTAGAGAGAAAGTATCTTCATAGTTAACGCCTTGAATTTGAGTATACCTTTTCACGCTAAGTCATTATTTGAAAGTTTATATATTCCCATCCATGTAAATCTTGTTCTTGAAGATCCACTTCCTTCTAACAGCCCCGCTGTTAGGAGGTAAGTCAACCAAGTCTCATACTTGATTGTCATTTATGAGCTGAATTTTTGCTTTCATGGCTTCAAGCCATTTGTTATACTATGGGTTTGCATTAGTTTCCTTGTAATTGATGGGATCACATTGATCCATCAAGAAGACTTCCTCTTCAGGAATGACAAATCCAAAACTGTCAGGTTCTTAACGAGGTATACTGGAGCATTGTATAGTTGGTGTGGTTTCCGATATCTGAAGGATAATTTCAGGTTTAATAATTCTTTGTTGATTATCATTCTCAACTAAAGGTTATGTCTCTTAAATTTATTCAAGATCAATGGGGCTCCTACTAGCTTTATGCAAGATAAATTCAGTTCCAAGAAACACTGCTTTTCGGGCTATGAACATTTGGTTATCTTCTTTCTGGAAGAAGTAATGACCCATGGTTTCCTTTGGGTATCCCACAAAGATTGACTTTTGAGATCTTGGATAAAGTTTGTTAGAAGTCTCACTTTTAACATATGCTTCACAAACCTATATATTTAAGTAAGACATTGAGGGAACTTTTCCATGCCATAACTCGTAAGGAGTCTTACTAACTATTTTAGTTGGGGACCATGTTTACAGTTTAAGCTACAGTTTCAAGGGAATAACCCCAAAGTGAACGAGGAAGGAAAGTATGACTCATCATCAATCATACCATATCAAGTAGGGTACACCATTAAGATAGGTGTTCCCGGTGGAGTAAGTTGTGACACTGTGCCACAATCTTAAGATGTTCCTCAAACTCATAGCTTAGATATTCTCCACCATGATCTAATTGTATGGTTTTAATCTTTTTACCTAGTTGATTATGTAATTCATTTTGGAATACCTTGAAGACATTAAATGCTTCATGTTTGTGTTTCATGAGATGCACATATTCAAATCTACTGAAGTCATCAGTAGATGTAATGAAGTATCTTTCATTGCTTCTGGTCATTGTTCTAAAAGGTCCACATACATCAGTACGTATTAATTCTAATAGATCCGAAGCTCTCTCACTAACACTGGTAAAAGGAGCTTTCATCATCTTTCCATGTAGACATGATTCACATATATCAAAAGTCTCCGAGCCTGCTGACTCTAATATTCCATCATTTTAGAGCTGAGTAATGCAAGTTTTGTTTACGTGTCTTTCCCCTTAACAATATTATTATCAGTTTTACTTTTGTAGATTTAACCCTCACAGATCATCAACACATGATTGTTCCCAGATTTATTGATGTTTTCCTCGACATTCTTGAGCATGTTATGAAGCTCATTAATGCTCCTCTCCCAATCATTCACTGTATCACAAATTGGTTGAATGACTTAGGCAATGAGGCTAGGATCACATAGGTCATTAGCTTATCCCCAAATAGGAATCTGAGGCGGGGAAGTTGCTCAACATAAGCTTTCATTTTGAGTACATGTGCACTCACATAAGATACCTCAGCCATCTTGTAACTAATGAAGGCATTCAAGGAGTTAAACCTCTCTTGCTTATCCTGAACTTGAAACATGAATCTATGTTGTTCAATCATTTCAAATGCTTCATGAAACTCAAAAGTTTTCTAAAGTTTAAGAGTCATAGTTGCAAGCATGATGCAAGCCACTTCGGTCGAATCATTTATATGTTCCCCCCGAACATATTTCAATGCTTTGGCAACATTGACTAAGAGCTCTTCTGGGGTAGGTTCATCAAGGACATAGGCCTTTTTTCTCAAGCTTGAGGACAATTCTTAGTTGTCTGGAACAATCAAGAAAGTTGGTTCTGCTTAGTTTTTTTTCAAGGATGGATAGGATGGTGAGTGATGAGGTGGTTACAGTTGAGGTAGTCATCTACAAAATAACAAGATTCATTTTAATATATTTGATATAATTTCTTTTAAAATTAATTACTCTTCAAATTAAATTTTGAAAAGCTAAGATCCACATCACCTAAAATAACTTGAGGCGGTGACCTACAACACAAGTGATTTTGTTGATCGGCAGGTTGTGATAACTAATTACAACTCTTATGTAATTCTTAGATTTATGGGATCCAAAACAATTACTTTGTTTTTAATGGCATGTTCATCCTATCTATACCTCAAAACTCTTATGCTTAGGTGACCTTTATCACATAAGAAATTGATCAAATCATCCATTTAAAAAACATATGAGTTATATTTCACAATTGGTTAGGTGACATTTATCCCATAAGTAAATATAAAACACCTTAACCATTTTTTACAACCCAAATGAATAGGGTGATCATAAAATTCACAAGAGTTGCACTAAAATCCCAATTGATTTTTAAGTGGATTGTATAGATTTCAAGTTTTGAAAATAAGGGTTTTATTAATGTTTTATTATTCTAGTATTTTAAAATATTTTGTATCATGAATATTTCATGCATAAAATATTCCGTGGTACATTTGAAGTGTTCTAGAATTTATAAAGTTGAATTTATTTTATATAATTTTGGGAAATCTCTAGAAAAGTCTCAAAGTTTTAGACCAATTTATGATCTAGTCGTAAATTAAGTTTCATTAATGAAAAAAGATAGGAAATCGACTATTTTAATCACTTTAACCCTTTATACCTTTTACACTAGGTTACCTGCTGAGGTGGCATGCCACATGGACTGTTTAGCTGAGGTGGCATGACCTTTCTTTATAATGTAAAAAAATTGATTTTTTAAAGAAAAATGGGAGGGGACTCGAACCTGTGACCACCTTACCATGTGAGCTACAAGCATTTATTGCTATTACTTCTTCAAATGTATTTATAACGTCTTTTTAACTTACCCTTAATTACCATCTGAAAATTCGCATCATTCTCCCTCTATCCATTCTTCTTCCCCACATCTTTCTTTTAACTTCGATTCTCTTATATTCTACCATAATCAAGAAGATAAGCGGCTACTTCTCTGAAGCTGGTTTTACCAACACAAATTGACCGTTTTAACCCTAGTTGACCCAGGGTTTTCCCAATAAACCCTTTTGGATTATTAGGTGCAAAAGGCTCTTCATCTGTTGGTTTTACAATAGCGACACATTCACCTTGACAGTTTTTGAAATAATAAGCACCTCCAAGACGACCGCTAACCAGAATCGGGTTAATATCGGAGATTATTGCGTTCATAACCTCGTCAACAAATGGTTTTGTTTGTTCAAATTACGATAATGCCCCAGGATTTCAACAGGGACACTTTGGTCTTTTTAATGGATGCCGCTACCAGTTGGGGATAAACATGGAGTTGAAGAGCTTCTGTGTAAGATGTTTCTTGTTAAGAGAAGAGGAGAATGGTCACAAATGGCACTGAGGTCATTGTTTAAAACCATGTATCCAAAATTTTGAGAGCGTTCTTCGATTAGGAGACTTAGAGCTATTTGTAACCTTCGTTTGACTGTATGAGCATTATCACTTCTATCTAGATCCATTCCTAAGACACAACTAGATTCAATTTGAAGAAAGACTCGTCTTCTTCCTGTGAAATGCTTCATCCCTTCCATTTTACTGGTTCCATGGTATTCTCTCCCTAAGGGACTGTTGAAAACAACTACTGCCATTTGGATTTGAATTGGACTGTCTGAGTGATGAGACATGAACCAAATGAGGAGAAAAAATGGGTGTTCTGGAAGCCTATAGCCCGAAAAGATGGATTCTACCAATTCGATCCCAAATAAGATCTAAATCTGGAGACGATTCTTCAAGTTCTCATGATATCATATGGTATCATTGCATCTTACTGATTCGAATCAATCTGCTTTCCTAATTTATACCAAAAGAACAGAAAGAAGAATAAAATACAAAATCTAAGGATTGGTTTCATAAATCTATTTCAGAACACTCGTGAAATTAAACTCAACGACCATGGAAATCAGCTTGTATAGGTCACACTTTTTAGATCATTTCTTTACATTGATATTACAGTGTAATATAACAAAGATAATTGAGATAATATGTACAGATTCAGAACATAGCTAGTGTATGGGTAGATTATAAGGACTTTATAAATACATTTGAAGAAGTAATAGCAATAAATACTTGTAACTCACATGGTAAGGTGTATGGTTTGGGAGTGGAAGGTCACGAGTTCGAGTCCCCTCCCAAATTTTCACTAAAAATCAGTTTTTTTACATTATAAAGAAAGGGCATGCCACATCAGCTGCCACCTTAGCCAAACAGACCATGTGGTATACCACCTCAAACCTGCTGCAAAAGGTAGAAAGGGTTAAAGTGATTACAATAGTTGGTTTCCTGTCACTTTTCATTAAAGAAACTTAATTTAGGACTAGATCATAAATTTGCCCAAAACTTTGAGACTTTTCTGGAGATTTCCCTAATTTTACCGGTTAAAATTTATATTCAATTTTTTTATTCAACGTTATAACAATTGGAACCGGTTTTTAACTTTTTAATAGAACAACCTTTTATTATAGAGTTATGGAGTTTAGATTAAGTTTAGAAATTATTTTAAAGATTTTTATATCTTTAAAAGTTTGGCTATTATAAATTTCCAAAAATTTTAAAACTCTTTTTAACTAAAACTCAAATTTTGACATAAGATATTGGAAACTTTTATATAAAATTCTAAACCCCAAGTTTGATGTGTGTGTGTGTGTGTTTTTTTGTGAAATTGCTTTTAGCATGCCACACATATTTACACACATAAAACATTTTATAACAACCAAAATAAACATCATAAACATGCATTTTAAAGTGTATAAACAAAACCATTTTTTAGTAATATTTATTGTGAGCCATCACACCAAATATTAAATCATTTTAAAGTGTATAAACAAAAGACTCCATGTCTTCATATCTTCATAAGATCTTCATGCACCATCTTGTTAAATTTTAATAAAATAAAATATTGATGTGATTATAATCGGAATTAAAGATTGCATAATGAACACAGTGATTTTGGTGTTTAAGAGATGTATTGAATATGTATGGTGTTACAAAAAGGGACATAGATCTACATCTACATAAATAACACATAATCACACACTCAACTTTTACACCTCTACAAGTGGACTAAACCCACCTTATTTAGATGTGTTTACATGTCTCTCTCTCACTCTCTATCTCATGAGTCAAAAGGCTAATACACCACATGAAAGTGGGTTTTACAAAAGTCAACAAATTACATAGTAAAAAATGGATGACTTTGCACCCCAACATTCTCCCCTTCAAAGTTAGGAATGGATGACTCACTTCAAATCTTCCAAAATCGAGCAACTACGCGACCCTAGCCTTAAGGGTGATACATATCGAAATGAGCTTCAAATCTTCAATTCTTCCATGATTCTTCAATTTGGGCTCTAGGATGTGAGACCATACAAACCGAGCATCAAAAAATGATCACGACCTTCTCAAACTCTTATTAATCACCTCAAAAGTTGAGCATAAAAACACACCCCGAAAATCTTCAATAAAACCAAACTCATTTCGAAACGAAATCACTTACGAATCTCCAATCGCATCATTTCATAAACTTCAAAAATTTAAGGTCACTTCGGTCTTCAAATTCGCGTAATATGAAAAATTCAAGTTTGAATTTCCATATAAATTTATCCCCGTTTTTATAATCGAAATTTGATTATAAAACCTTCAAGGAAAGAGAATGTGCTCTATTCGAAATTTTTCGTGTCAAAACTCCCCCTTAACATGTGACATAAACTTTGTGCTTAAATCTGGAAAATCCAAAAAAAATCTTCAATTTTTAGCTTCGTTCACGGACCGCCTTTGACAAAATTTCTCAAAAATGGGTAGAAATTGTCAATTTCAAAATTATGCAGTGACCCGGTGCGCCCAAACCAGCCAAAAATGCAAAACTCTCCCCCTTTTCCAAAGCTGGGTAGAAAAGCGTCAATTCGCATAAACTGTAGGGGCCTGAAATGCATTTTCTTCAATTTCTCAGCAAAATCAGTCCTTTTTCGAAATTTGTTATGAACAGTCAATTGTTTGAAACCTCAGGGTCTAATTTCGACAATTCTGCCCAAATCTTCAAATTTTCGAAATTATACCCCAAATGTCGAAAGTAACTCCAAATTTCGAAATTGGTTATAAACTATCAAAATGTCGAAACTTCATCCATTTGTCGAAGTTGCCAAACATTCGAAAGTTTAAGGGTTGTTTTCCAAAATTTTCCTTTTTCTTTTTCAAAAATCAAAACAAAGTTTAAGGGCTGTTTTCCAAAATTTTCCTTTTTCTTTTTCAAAAATCAAAACTGTTGAAAGTAACTCAAATTTCGAATGTGAGTTTAAAGTGTCATGGCTTCAAAAGTTTAGGGACCATTTTCGAAACTTCCATGTTTTCTTCTCTATTTCGTTAAATCAGTGTCGAAACAAACGTTCATTCAACAAATGTTGAAATCAAAGGCGCCTCTAAATGACATCTTAATCATTTAGTTGCTGAATCAATATTTCGCTATTACAGGACTTCCCAAAATTATCGACATCAAACAGGCTAGCTTTCGTTCATAATACCAAAACCTTTGTTTTTCAAATACTAACCCAGTTTTCGTCATCAATACAATACTCCACATCAACCAAAATCGACTTTGAATCATTGACTCCAATAAACCCATTCCACCCCTTCGTTTTACAAGACTTGTTCAAATTTCAAACCATTTGATCATCTATACTTTGTTTCTATTCGTCACTTTCAATTTTGAGTAGCCCAAGCGTACATTTTGTGAGAACGAACAAAGCCAGTCAAACCTTGTTCAATTCCAATACCCAAATCGACTATCACACTTGCGTATTCAAGAACACTACTAACCTCGAACTCCAAATTTGTATATGTGAGCCTGATTTTGACTTTCTCATTGTCAAATTTGTGTTGACATCAAACTCATTCGACCACTGAATACAATTTTTCTCAATCCATCCATAGTCAAAGAAAAAATCGATTCCAACTCAAAATGGATATTCGATGTCAAAATTTATTCCTTTCAACACTTAGTCTCTTTCATTCGAAATCACCATTGACCAGTAATGACTTTAATTTCCAAATCAACATTCAAGATGTGAACAGGAACCGTGTTCAACATCAAGAACATAGACCCACCCGATTTCGAAATTAAAACCAAATAAACTTGTTTTCGGCATTCACAAACCAAATATAACTCGTATCAACAAAATTCCACATTCAATTCCTTGATTCTTCAATTGCAAACTGAGTTTGACCTTTCTTCAGATTGACTTTTCGAAATCAAATGCTAATAAACACTAAATTTGAGACTCTTTCACCAAATACCAGATCAAAATGTGTTCATATAACAGGTCTAAACGTCCTTCAAATATTCTTGATCAAATTCATCAAGATTGAAAACTCAATTGTTCAATTTCTTAGCTCTAACTTGATCATTATCAATTTGAAGGCATAAAATAAAATCGATTCACAAGCTTACCATCACCTATTTACCAAAATGACAAGATGAAATCGATACACAAGATCTTTGAAGATATGTATTGCGAACAGATAGATGAACAAGAAGTCTATGCGAATAGTGAAAAAGAAATTGTAAACAGATATATGTATCAAATGATTTAGGTGAATCTGTGGGCCCAATTTGGAATAAACAGTGCCGAAGAAAAAAAAAACTTTGGGCTTGAACTTTATACATGAACAATAAACAGTTCATAACAATTGGATTTGATGAAAAATGGATTAAAACTTTTGATTGGCCTTTTGAATTCAATCTCATGAACAGTAACCTCGAAATTTTTTTGGAATTTCATTTTATTTTGTACTTTTTAATCTAAGCAACAATAAATGGATCAATCAATAGGATGAAAACAAATTTCGATCCATTGAGACAAAATGATCAAATAATCAAAAATACAACGAACAAATTCAATGAAATTAAGAGAGATCATAGAGACTCACCAAAAATGTTCCAATTGTGAAACATTTTGCCAAACCGAGAATCGTTCTTCAAAAAATCACGTTGATCATTGAAGACCCTCTCTGATACCAATTGATGTGATTATATAACATGATTTGGCATGCAGAATTAAAGATTGCACAATGAACATGGTGATTTCGGTGTTTAAGATATGTATTGAATATGTATGGTGTTACAAAAAAGGACATAGATCTACATCTACATAAATAACACACACTCACACACTCAACTTTTACACATCTCAAGCACACCTCTACAAGTGGACTAAACCCACCTTATATGGAGGTGTTTACATGTCTCTCTCTCACTCTCTATCTCATGAGTCAAAAGGCTAATATACCACATGCAAGTGGGTTTTACAAAAGTCAACACATTACAAAGTCAAACATGGATAACTAATTTATTACATATAAAAATAAACAAATGAAATATATATATTTATCTATTACAACATCATATGAATAAATAAATAACAACTACAAATGTCCTAATGGCTTGTTTATATACAACAAACATAACAAACATATGAACAAACAACTCTTTTTTTCTAAGACAACTTTTATATAACCAAAATGCATGGATAAATAGTTATATAAAAAATAAACACTTTTAACAAGTTGCTAAAGAAAACAAATATGGGCATTTCTTTAACCGAAAATAAATCCATGCTTGTTTTCCAAAAACAAAGATTATCATAACATGAAAAATCATTTTAACATTTCAAAGATGGCTCTGATACCATTGATTGGTTTTGATACATAAAATAGAGAGTTTTTTTTCACAAAAACATGCAATGGAAGCTTTAAAATTTCTTATAAATTTTGAGTATATGACAAAACCAAACCATCAAGGATACTTTTTAAGAGGTTAGAATGATATTAAAACAACTATAGGGTGTTTAGAAATAACAACCTTTGATGCCTTTGTACCCTCTTTGGATTTGGGGTGTTAAATTAGATGGCAAGAACAAGAAGCTTGATCTTCTTTACAAGTAATCAACCAACAAGAACAAGGTACCAAAATTGATAGATTTCTTCTTGTATGAATTTGTTATTTAAGCCTTAAGTGCTTAAAAAATTAAGCACTAAAAGGAAGACACAAAGTAAACACCAAAAGCCAAGTAACTGCTTCAAAAGTGGAGAGAGCTTCTAGCTTGGATGCTTACAACTTTTAGAGAGAATGAGGAGAAGTTGAAGACCAAAAAACTAGCAACTTTTTCATGTATAAGAGCCTCTTTATATATCCCATGCAAATTAAATCCTTTTGAATATAATACTCTAAAGTATTGGCTATTACGAGGGGCATGGGGGATAAGAGGATGAAGGTTGACAAGCAACCTCCATCCCTCTATAAAGTATCGGCCATCTGGCCTAAAAAGGACAAAAAATGTTTACTAGATTTTAAACCATGGTAGAGTAAATCTTTGATTTAATCATGGTTAGCCAAAGTGTCCAAAACTTTGTACATGACTTATTTTATGATATCATATCATATAATGACTAGTTTTCTACTTCTTATAATATTGTTTTCATAGAGCAATAATTTTTCTCTAATTAAATACAAGAGTTAAATTTATTTATTAATAACAAATTACTTAATAAATATTCAATGGGTACCAACATGATTAAGGTGTGACCTTATAGGATCATATGACATTAGCAATGTCACTTAATAATGATTCTTGAGCATATAGGTCCAACAAGGAATATCTCTCCAAATGGATGGAGGAAAAAGCCACATTAATAATGATTCCAGTGTTGTTGGATAATTGGTAAAGGATAATATTCTTTTGTATATTTAGGGTGTGTAAAGCCTTCTTAAGTGATTAGAGATTAGAATTTTGCAACTAAATGACAATGGTTGTTTTTAAGAAATATGGTGTCATGCATGAGATGTCAACCATATATCATCCCCAATGGGCAAGGTGAGATTTCAAATAAGTACTTGAGAAGATGGTCAAACCAAGATATAATTATTGGTGCCTTCTTTTGAATGATGTTTTATAAGCATATTGGGCCACTTATAAAATGCCTATTGTAACACCATTTTCCAGGAATTTCCCTTTTCAACCTTTAGTATTTTAAATTATTGCGTTTAGCCCCTTATGCTGGGTGTACGTTAGGCGTAAGTCAACATGAAAGTTGTGGCGGAGGAAGAGTATGTTGGGCGTACATGTGGGTACATCGGGCATACTCGTGCAATCCTTAAACCCTAAATTTGTAGGGTTGTGTGTAGCATCACGAGGCACGGGTATAAATTTCAATAATTTTTATACATCATTTAAGACTTACTCGACGAGTTGGAGGCCCCAACTCGTCGTGTAGAAACTGATCATACCGCATGGTTTATGGAACATACTCGACGAGTTGGAGGACCCCAACTTGACGAGTTGAGGTTGTGCATGAAAACCCTAATTTTTAGGGTTTACACCCTATTTAAAGGACATTAAGTCCCCTCTCCAGCCTCCCTTACCACCCTATCATCCAGAGAAAACCCTAAACAAGATAACCTTCCATTTTGAGTGTGTACAAGGATAAAGAGTGTGTGTTTGGTGCATTTCTTGGAGAAACTTGAAGGTTTAGGAGCTTGGAATGAGAAGGAGCTTTTAGATCCGACATCTACTCAGTTGTAGCAAGCATTTGAAGGTAAAAAGCTGTTACCTTGATCATTCACTTGTTAGATCTCTCCTTTGGAGAGTTTAGGGTCTTTTTAGCCCACTTTGGATCCATTTTCAGAAGTTGGGAATGAATTGAAGTACTTCAGATTTGGACTCCTCTAGGCACCCATAGTCATAAAGTTATTGACTTTATCAAGCTTTGGCCCTTCTCCATGCACTAAACCTATTATCAAACTTAGTTTTACCATTTTAAGTTCGTGAAGCCTTGCATGCACGTAAAGTTGGCAACTTTACGTGGTAACTACACCCTACGAGGCTAGATCTACAGTTTGGAGCCTTGGTTTCGCCTAAAAGCGTCTGATTGAGAAAAAGGATGAATGAACTCGACGAGTTGCATAGCCAACTCAACGATTTGGATAGGGTTTACCCGCCTTTTGGATTCTGAGTGAACTCGACGAGTGGGTGAGATGACTCGGTGAGTTGATTAGGGTTTTCCCGGTCTTCTGGACACTGCATGGACTCGACAAGTTGTTTGGCAACTCGGCGAGTTGACTCGAGTTTATGCGATTTTCTGAGTTCTGAAGGAACTCGACGAGTCGATAAGGTGTACTTGACGAGTTGGGTTAACATGGACTGTTGACCTTGACCGTTGACCTTGACTTTGACCATGGTTGACCAAGTTTGACTTATGGGGGTATTTTGGTAATTTGGGATTTTAATGGAATCAGTTATATGGTGGTTACAAGCAGTTGAGTTTGGAGCTGTGTGTTGGGATTCGACTTTATCTGTTCAGCACTACTTGTAAGGTGAGTTGTCCTCACTATACTAACAGGGTCGAAGGCACCAATGCCGACCCTTTTTGGATTGTTATCCTTGTTATCTCATGATGATATGCTTAGTGACCTGTTAGGTTGGTATCCTGGTATATATGATGATGCTATGTTAGTGACCTATTAGGTGAATATCCTGGTATATAGGATGATGCTATGTTAGTGACCTATTAGGTTGGAATCCTGACATATAGAATGATGCTATGATTAGTGATCTATTAGATCAGTTTGACTGTTTATGAATGCTAGCTAGTGTATAATATTTATGTGTTGATTGTAGGATTGCGAGTAGGTTGAGGCGGTCATGCTTTGTGCTCTAGGCTAACAGAACCAGGGCAATCCAGATAGACCACAGACCCATCGGGGCGTATCAGTTAGGCTGAAGGCCCGGAGAACGGTCCAGACAGGCTGAAGGCCCGAGAGGGCGGACCAAACATGCTGAAGGTTTTGAGAGTGGACCAGATAGATTAAAGGCCCAGTGAGGGCAGTCCAGTCATACTGAAGACTCTATATGCATGTTGTTTGTTATGACATTGTTCTGTTTGTATGGCGTTGGTATTTTGGGGAAACTCGCTAAGTTTCGGGCTTACAGTTTTGGATTTTGTTTCAGGTACTTCGGATGATCGCGGGAAGGCGAAGGCTTGATCGTGCACCTCCTCGCATTTTATGATTTTGATTTCTGGGATACTATGATATGAAACTATTTTGAAAATAATTTGTAATTAAATGGTGTTTTTAGATGTTTGAAAAAGTTTTAAATTTTCATGAATTTTGTGGATGTTACATTGTGTCCTATATTTAAACATCTTAATCCCCTTAGACCTCCTTATGACCATCTTCCATTATTATAAACCCTAAAATCAAAACCCTAGCCCTTGTGAGTGAGATTTGAAGCTTGAGAGAGATCCTTGAATGTTCTTGGTAGTGAAGGAAGATCATTCAAGAAGTGTGGTGCATTCAAGCCTTTGGATCCAGAATCTACATCTCTTTGTTAGTCTTTTGAAGGTATAAAGTTAATACCTTGTAGCTTATTTTGCTAGATCTTGTTTAGGCTTGGATTTATGTTCTTTTTGTCCCAAAACCTTGATCTTTGTGAGTATGGAATACTCCAGAGCATATGATTTGTCCTTTTAGATGTTTTAGGGTGCTTAGAATCATAAAAATGGTAGCTTAGTCCTTTCTTTTCTTCCTTGCATATGTTATGGATTTTTTGGTAATGTTAGAAGTTAGGGTTTTGGAATTAAGCTCTTTAGCCAAGCAAAGGCATAAAGTCAAAAACTTTATGGATTAGGATGTCTTTTTAGGGTCAGATATGAGGTTCATGTAAGTGTCTAAATAATTAAGACCTTATCAGCCGTATACACCGAGCGTAATCCTGGCTACGCCAAAAGTAGCCGGTTATGAGCCCAATCCTATCCAGCTAAGTGCTTACAGCCAACATAAAGTTGAGTACATCGTGCGTACTGCCACACGTTGACTTTCGTTGACTTTTGACCATTTGTGCCTTAGGTGGACTTGTGAGGGATTTGAAGGGGAAAAGCGGTCTTTTGCCCTAAATGTGAATTAGAATTGTCTTGGGATTAGTGGAGTATGGAAAATTACCTTAATTATTAATTAGGGTTAGTTGGTGTAATTATTAGGCGGATTCTATTTCTAGCAGTTTGGGTGTGAGTATTATCAGTCATCTGTGCGAGGTGAGTCTCCGCACTATTCTTACTTGTGTGGTAAAATATATTTATAATTGTGATGACCAGCTGGGTCTATGTGATATTACTATGATACGAGTTACTGTGTGTGTGCTAAGACTTCAAGTAGTCTCTAGGGTTGTTAATAACCCACTGGGCGTGCTGTTTACCCACTAATACTTTGGGTAGTCTGTAGGGTTGTTGATAACCCATAACTATTTATTTTGTGCTATGTTGTATGTGGTATTTTGGGAAACTCATTAAGCTTCGTGCTTACAATTTTTGATTAAATGTGTTTCAGGTACTTTTAAGGATGGTGGGAAAGTGAAGACTTGATTGTACACATTCACCTGCAGTTTATGATTCCAGACTTTTTAGGACACTCTGATATTTTGATGATGATCTGTATTTGACATTTGTGATTTCTTGAGATGGTTTTTGTGAACAATATTTTTATATGAATTTAAAAATGAAAATTTTGGTTTGGAAATTTAGATGTTACACCTATAAGTATGTTCCTATACCAACTTGTCTTTAGAAAATCTTATCATCTTCTGGTCGAATTATAACATAATGTCAATTGGAACATTAAACAATTCAACCAAAACATTGATGAAGTAGGAGTTCATCCTAAGCTACAAATCCAAGAATTAGAGAAAATAAGGAATGATAGTTATAATAATTCTAAAATTTACAAGGAAAAGATTAAACCTTTCCACGTTAAAATCACTAATAAATTTTTTGAAAAGGAGAAAAAATATTATTTATCAATTACGCCTTAAGTTTTTTTTTGGTAAATTCCAATCGATTGGATGGGCACATTTGTTGTTAATAATATATTTGATCATGACATGGTGGAAATAGCAAGTGGAAAAATGTGTAAGACTTTTACGGTTAACGAATACTAGTTTAAATCATTCTATGACAAATTTAAAGTGGAGAAGAAAGAAGTGGATGAGATGAAACACCCGACTTATGTCAATGATGAACTCATAAACGTGACATTGAGCCAACAACTTTAAAATATAACCTTAAATTGGAGGTAATTTGGGTCATTTTTGTAGCTTTAAGTTTAATTAAATTCACAAACTTTAAATGTTTTCCTATATTTCAAGTAAATTTTTGTGACAACCCGATATTTCGAATCAATGTAATAACATAAAAAGTCAAGAATTGTAATCTCTGTTGATATAATGAAATTAGTGTCAAAAAGAAAATGTTCAAAAGTCTCTATTGGGTTGCCTAAAATGATAGTTACCGTGTCAAGGTTTTCAGAAATATAAAGAACACAAAAATATGAGTTATAACGAAGAAGATATGACCAATCAAAAACTCGTGTCAAAACCGGTAAAACATTGCAAACGTAAAAAGTGAAATTTCAATAAAATACTTTTTAGCCTTAGGTATTTAAACGAAAGTCCTAGATTATACTAAACCGTGAGCGTGCATCAAAAGAACGCCAAAATTCGACTTCGTATGAGGAAGTTATGATTTTTCTAAGTTTCGAGATAGCGGTAGACAGCTAAAAACTCGAAATAGAGATCGAGGGATTTTTGGATGAAACAAACTAAATGAGAATCGAAGATCTCAACAATAGTAGCACAACGGTAAAAAGTCTGACGAAAACGAACACCGGATGAAGAAGTTATGGATTTTTAACGGACTTTTCCTGTCCCGACCTGTTAAAAATATAATATTAAAAATAAATTTAAAATTAGCCGACGGAGTCTAAATGAGAGTTGTAGAGCATAATCTCGCCTACGCGTGGATATAAAGAACGTCGAAAATAGAGCTCGTACGCAGAAGTTACGGATTTTACAAGTTTGGGACACAAAACTCGAGGCTGTCAGGCAGATCACGACGTGAGCCACCCATACTCACAACGTGAACCTGTGACTGATGGGTTCCAGAGCCTATCGACGAGTTGTCAAGTCTACAAGAGGAGGCAGGTCGAGCTCACGACGTGAGCCCTCATATTTCACCCCTATAAATAGAAACTAATGGTTTAGGGTTTAGGTGCTCAATTCTCTTCTCTCTCGTGGCAAAGCTTTGCGTTTTAACCCCCGAAGCCATCCCGAAGCCCCGGTCTTCACATCCAAGTCCCGAAGGAAGGTTTTACACACCCGAGAATCCCGAGAAATCTGTTTTCTTTTGTCGAAGTTCTGCTCGGTTTTCCTCTCACCCTCTTCAATCTATCAAATGAGTTCATACCCCTATAACTACGTTTTCAAATGCTTGTAAATGCTTTTATACACTTTTAAGGGGGGGGGGGGGATACAAGTAAACACATGATTATCCTCGTGTGAATAACATAAATCTTTTGTTATACATTTGTTATAATCAATCATATGTGATTTATAACTATCATACAAAAACGTTCTCATGCAACATATCACGATAAAACTTTGTCCATTTTGATATCAAACATGTTGTTATATAAATATCAAACACTTTATTTATATTTTGAGTATAAATGTTCAATAATGTTAATACAAATGTTATAATTTACGTACAAAGTCGACACTACACTAGGGTTGACCATTCAAACGAAATAAACTTTTGGAAAAACTATAATAGGTATAGTTTACAAGGAAATCATGAGATTTTACATACTATAAGTACTATACCAAGGAAATACTTTCATATACAAGAACAAATGGATTTTCATACGTAAATCTATTTGATACTAAGTTTTGTGAGACATTCCACTTCACGTACCACCAAGTATGCCATTAAAGTCCTGTATTATATACCATAATCTCTTGTAGGGAGAGTGTGATACTTGTGTATAGATCTATACGGGATTGACAATCCCGCACCTAAAATGTTAGCTACAGTTAGACTGGCAGGTCTGGGGTGACAAATGTCATAACATTCCAACGCCTGAAGAACGTTATCACAGACAACCTAGGTCAATAGCATGGTTATAAAACTCACATGAAGTATTAAAAACACAATGATTTATGGGGTTATCAAATGTCTTAGTGATTTTATACATACATAAATCTATTATTCTAGGCATGACAACTACTAATGCATTACAGTTTTGGAACTTTTGAACTACCACACACTCATGGAAAAATGTTGGATTTTTCAGAAGTAAACTCAGTGATTTATATCAAACTTACAAATTTTGTACATAAACGCTTATGAACTCACCAACTTAATTGTTGACACTCTTTCAAAACTACTTGTATTTCTCATGGATTCAGTAATACAGGTAGACTTCAGCTTTTGGAGAAGTGACGCTAAGTCGTCAGTTTAAAACTCATTTGGTCATCATATTGTAATTTTTTTTGAACAAGTATCATTCAACAATGTAACTTTTAAATTATATATATGATGGTTGCTTTATTTTCTTTGCTATGTATTCAATTGTTACGATACTACATGAAGTCATCCGCCCTCGAACGATTCCGCCGTTCTGGTTTGGGGGTGTGACCGATTGGTATCAGAGCATTGTTTATAGTGAACTAAGTATATCGAACCACATAAGATATACAAACTATAAATGCATTGGGACTAAAACTCTCTGACAAAATGTTTTTACACCTAAATTGCGTTTCATTTAGCTTAAATTATTTGGGTTGTAAAAGCACAAATACATGCATACAATGACTCATTTTATTAGTTAGAACTATACAAGAAGTATTAAGACAAGTTGGACACTACAACTAGTCCTCGGAATATGTACTTGGATTTGTGACGATTATAGCCTGATCAACTGTATTTATCCGAGATCGGACTAATGTATGTCGGGGAATGGTCGTAGTGAGCAACAAGTCAAAACTTACCAAAATGACACTAGTATCAAACATACAAATTTAAATACTATAGGAGTATTTGGTAAATGAAATAGTTTAACCTACGTACTTAGACTTACATGTTTCAAAATTTTACAATTCTTATAACCCTATTCTCGTATAGTCGAAATGGTTGGATTCCATCCACCTGGAGATCCATACTACCCGAACCAGGGCAATGGAGGATGGGTAGAGGAGGACGCCGAAGAAGATGAGGAAACCATGGAGGAGGAGGAAGGAGAAGACTCTGGGACAGACTCAGAGCCAGAAATAATCAACCCACCATTCGCCCAACCTCCTGCATTTAGGGGAAACTTTCAAGGACCAACTCCTGTCTAGGGAAGTCACATTCACCATTGGAGCCGGCAGCAAGGATTACGTCCTCCCAATGGTATGTGTCAGGATTTTTACGAGGTCAGTGGAGGAAGTTCAGCCGACCGAGCACTCCCAGTCATGGTGGGCAAACTAGCCAACCATTCCTACCAATCCGGAGTTCAAGCGAACCGGATTCACGAAGTCAACGTGGAGGTTCAAGGTAGCATTGCTGACATCCGTCGCCTCGCACATGTTGCAGGAAAATGCTCATCTCCACACCAACACCCTCCAGGAGCAGTTGATTGCAGCTCTCTCTGAGATAAGAGAGATAAGGGAGCAGCAAGCCGCCTTTGACAGGCGCCTTATGGGAGCAAAGCAATCGAAAGCGGAGTCAAGCTCCAAGCGTAACCCGCGTCGCAAGTAGTACTTGCCGAACTCCCAAATTTTGATATAGAATAGGTTATCGGCTAAAAGTCTTACTTTTCTTTAACTTTCTTGTAATCGGAGACCTTTAGAAAGGTCAATTTTTCCTAACTTCGAATGCAATCCAAGCATATGTTTAATATATAATGAAATATTCCTTTGGGTATTAATCCTTTGCATATCACCCCAATTCATGAGTTTATCTACTTTTATGAAGACTCTAAATATGAATCAAACTCGAACCCTTGTATTAGTCAGCCTAAATCATGAAAAACTGAAAATAGCTAACCCTTTTACATTCGGATTTAGATCATCAAAGACTCATGGTCTCTCATTGTTATTTCTTTAGCAGCAAAATGCCGCCTCGTAGATCTACACGTCATGGCAACAACGTAACACCTCCACCACCACCACCTCCATCAATGGATAATGCCGCCTTGATAGTTGTTGTAACAGCTACAGTGACAGTAGCAATGGCACAAATGAGTAATAATGGGTCCGGAGGAGGAGTAAATAGCTCTACGATTGGACAACACCAGGGTCATTCAGGGGATTGCACCTTCAAGGACATCACCAATATCAAGCCCATATATTTTAATGGATCCAGAGGGATAATGGCTCTATCACAATGGATAGAGAAAACAGTAGCGGTTTTCGAGATCTGTGCATGTCTGGAAGGGAGCAAGGTAAATTTTGCTGCTTGTACATTCACTGAGAGAGCTTTGACGTGGTGGAATGGCCATGTCAAGTCACTAACTCTGGTAGTGGCAAATTCTATGGGTTGGGAGAATCTAAAGCAAATGTTAATGCGAGAGTACTGTCCAAGGGGCGAAGTACAAAAGCTGGAGTAGGAACTTTGGGGCCTTACTATGGTAGGCTCGGACATCACAACCTATACCAATAGGTTTAGTGATTTAGCAATCCCTTGCCCAGGAATGGTTGCTCTAGAGAGAAAGAAGATCGAGAGGTACATCTGGGGACTGTCACCCCAGATTCGAGGAAGTGTACTAGCGTCCAAACCAGTCACTTTTGATAGTGCCAAACAGTTGGCACAAGCTTTCGTTGACCATGGAGTCTATTAAGGCTTCGCAACTGCTGCCCTAGAGAAAACCCTAGGAAGCAACAACAACAACAACAACAGTACCAACAACAACAACAACAAGAAATTTTGGAATAAGAGGAAGAGTCAGTTTTCACAAGAACCTCCCAAGAAACAACAAGTAGTGGCAGTCCATGCCGCTACTACCCCCACTGTTGCTCCTGTTACCGCTACACCAGGAAGGCAATATGCTGGGAACCTACCGAAATTCAGCAAATGCAATCTCCATCACAACGGAAATTGTCGAGAGATGCACTGCAACAAATGCAATAGGAAAGGGCACACTGCCCGTTTTTGTAGGGCACCGGCACGACCAATCACCCAAGTCCCTGGAGTCGGCGTGGGCCAGGCGTGTTATGGGTGCGGTGAGCCTGGACACTACAAGAGGGACTGCCCTAAGGCAAGGAATGCTGGCGGCATAGGAAGGGTGCTGACAATTGGGCAGAACGAAGCAATAGCTGATCCCACGGTGGTTACGGGTACATTTCTCCTCAATAACGCTTATGCATGCATACTCTATGATTGTGGTGAGGAGAGGAGTTTCGTGAGTCATAAATTCAAGCACGTACTAAAACAGAACCCTCAATCACTCAATAAGATATTCACAGTAGAAATGGCAAACGGTAGAACAGAAAGCACAAACAATATGTACATAGGCTGCACGCTAACTCTAAACGAACATTCATTTCAAATCGATCTAATGTCGATCACCATAAAGAGCTTTGATGTCATCATCAGTATGGATTGGTTAAGCCTACACCATGCTGATATACTTTGACACGAAAGGATCGTTCGCCTAAATTTGCCAAATGGCAAAACTCTTGTCGTTTATGGTGACAAACCCGGTACCAATTTACAAATCATCTCTTGCATCAAAGCCCAGAAATACCTACGTAAGGAGTACCATACCTTCTTAGCCCACGTGGTAGATAAAGAAAAAGAAACAAAAGACATCAAAGACATTCCAGAAGTCTGTGATTTTTTCGTTGTCTTCCCTGAAGATCTTCCAGGAGTCCCACCAGAACGACAAGTCGAGTTCAGAATCGATTTAATTCCCAAAGCTACCCCAGTAGCTAAGTCGCCGTATCGTCTAGCGCCAACTGAGATGCAAGAATTATCCAGGCAATTAAACGAACTACTCAACAAAGGATTCATCAGACCCAACTTCTCACCTTGGGGAGCACCAGTCCTGTTCGTAAAGAAGAAGGATGGATCTTTCCGCATGTGCATCGATTACCGGGAACTCAACAAGCTCACTATCAAGAACCGATATCCCATACCATGCATTGATGACTTGTTCGACCAACTCCAAGGAGCAAGTTATTTTTCAAAGATCGATTTGAGATCCGGGTATCATCAGTTGCGAGTCTTGGAAGGAGATGTTCCCAAAACAGCCTTTCGAACTCGTTATGGTCACTACAAGTTTGTAGTAATGCCCTTTGGATTAAAAAATGCACCGGCGGTGTTCATGGATTTAATAAACCGAGTGTGTCGTTCATTCCAAGATAAATTTGTGATCGTGTTCATAGATGATATATTCATATATTCGAAGAGTAAAGAGGAACATAGTCAACACCTCCGAAAAATCTTGGAAACACTAAGAAAAGAGAAGTTATACGCAAAGTTCTCAAAGTGCGAATTTTGGATTCGTAAAGTAGATTTTATAGGTCACGTGGTTAGCAAAGACAAGATACACGTGGACCCTTCCAAAATCAAGGGAATCGAGAACTGGTCAGCTCCAAGAACCCCAACGGAAATCCGACAATTCTTGGGCCTTGCTGGCTATTACCGAAGATTTATACAAAACTTCTCGAAGATTGCTAAACCGCTTACAACCTTGACCCAGAAGGGTGTAACTTTCAATTGGGAGGAAAAACAAGACGTTGCAGTCTAAACACTGAAGCAAGCACTATGCAGCGCACCTATATTATCCTTGCCGGAAGGAACAGAAGATTTCGTGGTCTACTTTGATGCATAAAATCAAGGTCTTGGATGTGTGCTAATGCAAAGAGGAGAGTTCATCGCTTAAACCTCGAGACAACTCAAGACGCACGAGGTCAACTACACTACACACGATCTTGAACTAGGAGCAGTCGTTTTCGCACCAAAGATCTGGAGACACTATCTCTATGGCACGAAATGCACAATCTTCACCGATCATAAGAGCCTTCTACACATTCTCAATCAAAAAGAAATCGACATGGGACAGAGACGATGGGTTGAACTATTAAATGACTACGAATGCGAAATTCGTTATCATCCAAGAAAAGCGAATGTGGTAGCTGATGCTCTTAGTCGAAAGGAATACTCGGGCCGCCGGGTGAAATCCTTAACCATAAGGATCCATTCACACCTGTCCACACAACTCAAGGAAGCTCAGAAGGAAGCCTTGAAAACAGAGAATGTGGCGAGTGAAGCCTTAAGAGGAATGGACAAAGATCTTGAAGTCAAGAGCGACAGAACTCGTTACTTCATGGATCAAATCTGGACACCGAAGTTTGGTGGATTCAGAGATGTTGTCATGAACGAAGCTCATAAAACTCGATACTCAGTGCATCCAGGTTCGAGCAAGATGTATCTGGACCTTAAGAAACTGTATTGGTGGCCGAACATGAAAGCAGAGATCGCTACCTATGTAGGTAAGTATCTGACTTGCGCCAAAGTCAAGGTAGAGTACCAAAAGCACTCGGGATTACTACAACAGCCTGAAATACCCGAGTGGGAGTGGGAGTGGATAACCATGGATTTCATAACCAAATTACCCAAGACAACGGGTGGGCTTGACACGATCTAGGTGATCGTCGATAGATTGATAAAATCCGCACACTTTCTACCAATAAAGGAAACCGACAAGATGGAGAAGCTAGCTCGAACATACATCCAAGAGATTGTACGACTACATGGAGTACCAATATCCATTATCTCCGACAGAGATAGTAGATTCACCTCGTGATTCTGGCAGTCACTATAAATATCTCTAGGAACGAGACTAGACATGAGTACCACTTACCATCCACAAACCGACGGTCAAAGTGAGAGGACTATACAAACCTTGGAAGATATGCTAAGAGCTTGTGTAATCGATTTTTGTAAAGCATGGGATACCTATTTACCACTAGTCGAATTCTTGTATAACAATAGCTATCACTCCATCATTAAGGTTGCTCCATTCAAAGCCCTCTATGGCCGCAAGTGCAGATCACCACTGTGTTGGGCTGAAGTGGGTGACACGCAACTAGCCAAGGGACAAGTACCCGACAGCTCTCTCACAGGCCCAGAAATTATAAAAGAAACAACTGAGAAGATTGTACAAATTCAAGAACGACTAAAAACTTCAAGAGACAGACAAAAGAGTTATGCGGATAAAAGACGGAAGCCCTTGGAGTTTCAGGTCGGGGACCGAGTGCTATTGAAGGTCTCGCCCTGGAAAGGGTTAATACGTTTCCGAAAATGTGGGAAACTAAACCCAAGGTATATCGGACCATTCGAGATCCTTTCAAGGATCAGCCCGGTAGCTTACAAACTCCGACTACCGCAGGAACTCAATAACGTACATCCTACCTTTCATGTGTCAAACTTGAAGAAATGTTTGTCTCATGAGACCCTCGTCGTCCCTCTAGAAGAAATCGAAATCAACGAGAGTCTCCACTTTATATAGGAACCAATTGAGGTCATGGATAGGGAAATTAAAAGAACAAAACAAAGTCGCATACCCATTGTGAAGGTCCGCTGGAATGCAAAACGGGGACCTGAATACACTTAGGAGCGCAAAGATCAGATGAAGCAAAAGTATCTGCATCTCTTTCCCTAATCCACAAAAATTTTCCTTACATTAAATTTCAGGACGAAATTCCCTCTAACGGGGGGATGATGTGACAACCCGATATTTTGAATCAATGTAATGACCTAAAAATTCAAGAATTGTAATCTCCTTTGATATAATGAAATTAGTGTCAAAAATAAAATGTTCAAAAGTCTCTATTGGGTTGCCTAAAATGATAGTTATCGTGTCAAGGTTTTCATAAATATAAAGAATACAAAAATCTGAGTTATAACGAAGAAGATATGACCAATCGAAAATTCGTGTCAAAACCGGTAAAACACTGGCAAACGTAAAAAGTGAAATTTCAATAAAATACTTTTTAGCCTTAGGTATCCAAACAAAAGTCGTAGATTATACTAAACCGTGAGCGTGCATAAAAAGAACGTCAAAATCCGACTTCATATGAGGAAGTTATTATTTTTCTAAGTTTCGGGATAGCGGTAGATAGCTAAAAACTCGAAATAGAGATCAAGGGATTTTTGGCTGAAACAACCTAAATTAGAATCAAAGATCTCAACAATAGTAGCGCAACGGCAAAAAGTCTGACGAAAACGAACACCGGATGAAGAAGTTATGGATTTTTAACGGACTTTTCCTGTCCCGGCCTGTTAAAAATATAATATTAAAAATAAATTCAAAATTAGCCGACGGAGTCTAAACGAGAGTTGTAGAGCATAATCTCGCCTATGCGTGGATATAAAGAACGTCAAAAATGAAGCTCGTACGCGGAAGTTACAGATTTTACAAGTTCGGGACACAAAACTCGAGGCTGTCAGACAGCTCACGACGTGAACCTGTGACTGATGGGTTCCAGAGCCTATTAACGAGTTGTCAAGTCTACAAGAGGAGGCCGGTCGAGCTCACGACGTGAGCCACCCAAACTCACGATGTGAACCCTTAGATTTCACCCCTATAAATAGAAACCGATGGTTTAGGGTTTAGGTGCTCAATTCTCTTCTCTCTCGTGCCAAAGCTCTGCGTTTTAACCCTCGAAGCCATCCCGAAGCCCCGGTCTTCACATCTTAGTCCCGAAGGAAAGTTTTACACACGTCGTGACAATTTTCAAGCTTTATAGTATGCATTAGGAAGTAAGTAGAAAGTATTCAGGTCAACCAACATTCAAACAAGGAAAATGTTTTGAAAAACAAAAAAATGGGAAAGCAAGAGTATACTCGGTCAAGTGGAGGTTTCACTATGTCTGACTAGGTCGAGTCTAGGAAAAAAATCTGATTTTCTTTTAAATTGAGTTGACTTAGTCGAGTCAGTTTTGTGCACTCGTTTGACTCAGTCAAGCCCCCAAAAGATTTTTTTTTGAATAAGATGTTACTAGGATGAGTTATAAAACCGGAAAACCGGACCGGAACCGAAACCGAAACCAGTATAAACGGAAAATGCTTAAACGGTCCGTGTATTGTGTTCCAAAATTACTCTTATCCGGGATTCGAGTATTTTGGGTACGGGTCTAACGGGTCCGGTTAATCCAGGTTTATGAACCCGCTTTGTTTAAAAAATTGGAACCGGGTTTAATGGACCGGGTTCAGGTTTTAGTGGGCCAAGGAATCGGTTTAGGTTTAGTGTCCAAGGAACCGATATAGAGTCAAGGCTCCGTAATCCGACAAGTCTCGCTTTTCTCTTTCTCGTTGAGTGTTGTCGGTTTTCTGTTTGACGTCGACAATAATAAAAAAACGTTCAACGACTCTTTTTTTTGCTCTTCTCTATGATCAACGATCGACGAAAAACTCATGTTTTTGGCCATTGTCTGTCATCGATGACAACAACAGGAGACTCAAAACAAAATTTTTATTCTCCTCTCTTTGATCGACAACACTCTTCTCCTTTTAATTTTTCTTTCATTCATTCCCAGTTGAATTTCAAATCAATCTCCTACACTCAACTAAAGGGCAATGGTGGACAATTGGGTAGATTTAAAGCATGTAAAAAATGAAGTATCAAAGACATAAAACTAATAGATTCAAAACGGAACCTAATTGAAGTATAAAGATGTAAATTAGTCGATTACTTTAAATGCATATTTGCATAAAATTAAAAAGAAACATACTTGAATTGGGTGCTTAGCTTCCATGAATGCTCTTGATAAAAAAAAAAAACAACAACTTCAAGCCTTTAACTTAGAGAATAATAAGTTAAGTGAAAATGTAGAGGTGGAAGAACCTATTTATAATGAGAATTTATGAGGTGTTGACTAAACATGAAAATTAAAAGATTGCTCATAAACCTTACTTTGAGCCAAGAACTTTAAAATATAACCTTAAATGAGAGGTAATTTGGGTCATTTTTGTAGCTTTAAGTTTAATTAAATTCACAAACTTTAAATGTTTTCCTATATTTCAATTAAATTTTCAAGATTTATAGTATGCATTAGGAAGTAAGGAGAAAGTATTCAGGTCAACCAACATTCAAACAAGGAAAATGTTTTGAAAAACAACAAAATGGGAAAGCAAGAGTATACCCGGTCAAGTGGAGGTTTCATTGGGTCTGGGTCGAGTCTAGGAAAAAATCCGATTTTCTTTTAAATTGAGTTGACTTAGTTGAGTCATTTTTGTGAACTCGTTTGACTCAGTCAAGCCCCCAAAAGATTTTTTTTGAATAAAATGTTACTAGGATGAGTTATAAAACCGGAAAACCGGACTGGAATCGAAACCGAAACCAGTATAAACGGAAAATGCTTAAACGGTCCGGGTATTGTGTTCCCAAAATTACTCTTATCCGGGTTTCGAGTATTTTGGGTATGGGTCCAACGGGTCCGGTTAATCCGGGTTTTTGAACTGGCTTTGTTTAAAAAATTGGAACCGAGTTTAATGGACTGGGTCCGGGTTTTAGTGGGCCAAGGAATCGGTTTAGGTTTAGTGTCCAAGGAACCGATATAGAGTCAAGGCTCCGAAATTCGACAAGTCTCGCTTTTTCTCTTTCTCGTTGAGTGTTATCGGTTTTCTGCTTGTCGTCGACAATAATAAAAAATGTTCAACGACTTTTTTTTTTGCTCTTCTCTATGATCAACGATCGATGAAAAATAAGTTTTTTTGGCCATTCTCTGTCATCGATGACAACAACAGGAGACTCAAAACAAAATTTTTATTCTCCTCTCTTTGATCGACAACACTCTTCTCCTTTTAATTTTTCTTTCATTCATTCCCAGTTGAATTTCAAATCAATCCCCTACACTCAATTAAAGAGCAATGGTGGACAATTGGGTAGATTTAAAGCATGTAAAAAAATGAAGTATCAAAGACATAAAACTAATAGATTCAAAACGGAACCTAATTGAAGTATAAAGACGTAAATTAGTCGATTACTTTAAATGCATATTTGCATAAAATTAAAAAGAAACATACTTGAATTGGGCGGTTAGCTTCCATGAATGTTCTTGATAAAGAAGAAAAAAAACAACTTCAAGCCTTCAACTTAGAGAATAATAAGTTAAGTAAAAATGTAAAGATAGAAGAACCTATTTATAATGAGAATTTATGAGGTGGTGACAAAACATGAAAATTAAAAGATTGTTAATGTCAAAAAATTTGTCTTCCACCTTTTATGTTTATGTTTTCAATATTGAAGCCTTGAAGGTAAGATACAAAAAGACAATGTGCTTGTCCTAATAAATAAATAAATAAATAAATAAATAACAATTTAGAATTTACACAAATGAAAACACACAACCTAAAATAAATTAAATCGAATGTCCAATGGTCCAATATATTATTTCTTTATTAAAAAAAAAAAAAAAAAAAAAAAAAAAAAAAAAAAAAGAATTAACGTTGGGTATGAACGTACAACTGTACAAGAGTTACATTACTTCTCAATTCTCATTAGTTCTTCTTTAGTGAAGTCTTCCACAATAATATTATATAAATTACCAACCATTAATGGGTAATTACATTTTTTTAACGGCAAATCTATTCTATTCTAATCCTACAATTCTCCTAAATCTTCACCAATATCCCTTACGGGACTTAAACTCTCGACCTCAAGGAGGGAGAGCAACACCGAATACCACTGGGTTAGAAGCCCTTTGGTAATGGATCATTACATTACTTCTTTTTAAAAAAATCAAATTCGTCATTTATCTAACCTTAATGCCAAATTAGATTAATTTTTAATTCTTGTTATAATTTTTTGTTTATTAATTTTTTTATAACGGTTGAAGATTATGTGATTGTAATTGTAAAAAAATTCTGGTTTTAAACCCATTTTACCAGGTTCCATTTTACCCACTTTGATATTTTCGGGTTTTTCGGTTCTAGATCCACTTTACCCGGTACCGTATAAACCAGTTTCTACATACTGGTCCGGTTTTCTGTTCTACAAAATCTCATTAACAGGTTCCGGGTTTTCTGGGTCCGGATCCATCCGGTTGCAAGCCACGAGGGTCATCAAAACACATGATTTCATCCCTAAATCCAGTATTCCGTACACTTTTTTTTTGAAGATTGGATTATACATATTAAAGAGAAAATGACAAAAATAGCCATTTACACTAATTGCATTACAAAAATAGCCAAAAAAAATCGAAATTACAAAAATGGCCACCCATTTCACAGATGAGAAGGTCTCATCCGCGAAATGGGCTTCTCATTGTGCTTTAGGTACTTGTACTTTCGCAGATGAGAATTTTTTTTTTTTAATATTTTTTCTGTATAAATAGGATTAATTTCGCAGATGGAATAGGTCCATCTGCGAAATCCTCTCAGTCTATCTGCGAAATGGTGTATTTTTTTGTATTTTCTTTTTAAGTTTGACTATGAAATGAATTGGTTTAACTACGAAATCACGTTGCTATATAAAAACTTTTGTAGAAAAAATATCATTTTGGTTGTTATTTGTTTAGAAACTCTCTCTACAATTTGCTCAAAAAATGATTGAATATTTGGTTTGTCTTGTAACCGGTGGGAGATGGCAAGTTAATGGAACTAATCTGGAATACATATATCCACAGGGAGGTATTTCTGAACTCGCTTTCAAACCAATTCATTTCATAGTCAAACTTAAAAAAAAAAAAAAAAAAAAAAAAAAAAAAAAAAAAAAAACACCATTTCGCAGATAGACTGAGAGGATTTCGCAGATGGACCTATTCCATCTGCGAAATTAGCCATATTTATACAGAAAAAATATTAAAAAAAAAAAATTCTCATCTGCGAAAGTACAAGTATCTAAAGCACAACTGTGCTTTAGGTACTTGTATTTTCGCAGATGAGAAGCCCATTTCGCAGATGGGACCTTCTCATCTGCGAAATGGGTGGCCATTTTTGTAATTTCAATTTTTTTTGGCTATTTTTGTAATACAATTAGTGTAAATGACTATTTTTGTCATTTTCTCCATATTAAAATCGTTTGATTTAGGCTTGTTCATGCTATAAAATGATAGTGTCATCAACACTACAATCTTATAGCATGAACAAGCCTAAATTAATACAATCCTCATGAAATTTTATTTGTATAGTGCAATTTTTCTGTTCCATTTCACGCTCTTAAACGTGTGCCCTTTTAGTTTCACATACAAACAACATTTTTTTTTAAACATTAAATCCAAAAGCTTAATGTTTACAGAATATAGTAATTTTTATGCTCATGCTTCACTACTGAATTATATCAAAAGGTATACGATGAGACAATGAATTTTGTTTTGTATTCCTTTGAATGGAGATACTTGAGGAAGTGATGATTGTAATATCACCAATGATGGAAAAATGAATATAATCAGCCATGTTATAGGCGGATCCAAGGGGATCTCGGGGTAGCCCGGAATACCCTTCAAAATTTTTTCGGTAATGTAATTTTTGTTCAGGAATTCTTCAATTTTTTTCGGTATAATGTATATATATGTATCCCTTCAATTATATGTACCCCTTTACTTTGATCTTGATTCTGCCAATGAGCCACGTAACAAAGCTTGCATAATATCGCAAGGAGTGAAGCGAAGGGAGATAACATGTAGCCGGTGCCCCAAAAAAGGCCTACTCGTGTAAGTTGTCTCTCTCTCCATTATCATCTTAAATGCCAATTCATGTATCATTATGTAACGCTTCAAGTCGTAGCCAAACATTATGTTATTGTCCTATGTGTTACTTAAATAAATAAAATGATGTTTGCAGTAATGATTTGTAGTTTGACTTCGACATAAATAAAGTTATGTTTACCATAAATACACCAAACAAACAAACATGTTAAATAGTGCCACCTAGATCATTAATATTATAAAATTACATTTTAACCACTCACAAGTGTTATATATCGATTGAGAAGTGTTTGTTAACCTTTTTTTAATAACTTGTGCGTTGGTCACCTTGAAAATGAATTAATCGATTAAGTATGAGTTGATGCTTTCAACAACATTGCTTCCTCTCATCACCAAGGATGGTACTTCTGATGGTGAGATGGAGATGAAGTAGCCATTCTTGTGATTGGCAAAAAAAAAAAAAAAAAATCTATCATTTACGTATGATTATTAAATTTGCGAATTTGGTTTAAAACAAAACACAATACAAACAATGGTTATTTGCGTGTTATATATAAATACAAAAAGAATAATTTATGATCGAATGCCACTTACTGGCCGTGGTGCCATGTCTTTTCATAAACTCCGAAAATCCTAAATTGTGGTGTGTTTATCTTTCCGTTGAAAGAGAATACAAAAGTTTGCTATTAAATTTTAATGGAGTGTTATAGGAAACGAAATTGTAAATGTATGGTAAATATTTCACGATTTTTTAGATCATTTGTTGTAACTTTAAGATATAAGGCTATAAAATATGACAAATCGATTCCTATATTACCAATGAATTAATTATTATTTTAAGAGAAGTTAAATATCCTTTATTATTATTTTAAGAGAAGTTAACTATCCTTTATTATTTTAAGAGAAGTTAAATATTCTTCTATATTTTGTTCCTGCAAATCCTTTTATTAAATTAAATACCAACCTGTGTAACATTTAATACCCATTAAATAAAATTTAATGATATTTTAGTATACTAATATGATATGTATAATCATTTAATTGGGTAGAAAGATTTTTAGAAAAAAAAATAAAAAAATATTTAATTTCTCTTATTTTAATTATATGTAAATGACCAATTTTCACTCAAGTTGATTAAAATTGGGAAATGTACTCATAATAACGAAAAATTGAACGGTATGATTGAAAACGAGTCTATTTTTGTGTAGCAACAAATTTATTAATTCTATATTAGTTGTGTTTCACATACGGTCTAATCTACCCTAATAAATGAAAATTACTTAGCCACATGTCCTCTTCTTATTCATTTGGACACAAGGCATTTTCTAGAAATTTTAAAATTTTCTATTTTTCACTTGTCATTTTATTGTATTTTTGATTTTATTAAATTAAAATCCACATTTAATATATAAGGTAATATATATGTAAGGTATTTATTAAAAAATGGTTTATATATGTAATGTATCTAATGCATTAAAGTCTCATTAATTTTAATAATTTAAAAAATTTCTTATTTTTCTTATAAATTTAAAGTTTTCAGATTGATAAAATTTTATATTTAATTTTTTTTAAATAAACTCATGTAATACATGGGTCTCACACCTAGTTTACAATGTGTAAGTTTGCTATCAGACGACGACCATTTTTGTAATTTTCTAAAACAAAGGGACGATTTCTATTATATCGCTATTAGGTAAAGACTATTTTTTAAATTTTATGAAACAAAAGGCCAGTTTATGTAATTTTGCTATTAGTCATGGACCATTTTGTAGTTTTATCAAAGGCATAGACCCTTTCAACGCTAATAATGTTTTTGTCACTTGTCTTCTTCTTATTTAATATGTTTTCTCTTATTTTTTCTATTTTTTTTCACATCACATTTTGTGGTTTTTTTTGCATTTTAAAAACATTTACTACACATATAAATAAGGAAAATCGGACAATAAATCATGAATTCATATCAACATTAACATTAATTAGGCAATAAATCAAGAAATATTATCTACATTAGTTAAAGTCTTTTTCTACTTTCTCTCCCTTAAAAGGGAAATCCTATGGACTAATTACCCTTTTTTAGCATTAAAAACACATAACTCATCTTGGAAGCTTTTACGAGATTAATGATTTTGAAAATTGTAATGAGATTATTAATATGTAAAACTTATGTTAAAACTAAAATATTTAATTAAAAAATAAAAGGAAAATATCTAACCATATGATATTCAATTAATGTCTTTATATTAAAGTTATTATGATAATTAATATTTTTTTTAATCTGTATGTTTTTTTGTATGTAGACAATAATTTCAGGATAAAGGGAGTAATATAATTTATTTTTTGTTCTTTTGTTTTGGAAACATATTTTTACTTATATGTACTATTACACTGTTGTTTGCTCAAAATTTTAAATTATTTTATTTTTATTAAAATGTCCGTCTTTTAAAAAAAAACCGTGTAATACTTTAATTTATATAATCAACATTCATTTATTTCGAAATAATATAGAAAATCATACTTTTATTCCAAGAATATCTTAGACGCCTTCATATAAAATGATTACTGTTATATTTCAAATAAAATAGTCCATTAATAATATGTTTTGCATTGAAAATAAACAAGAGTCAATGACAGGCTCCATAAAAAGTGGATTTGTTTTTTAGAAAGTTGTTATTCAAAATAATTCTTTAAAATATGTCAATTATTTTTTTTATTAGTATTGATCGGAAGTACTTACTTATTTATCATTGTAATCGTATTTATTTCAAAATTTTATTTTAAAAATGTTTAATATTTTACATCTTTGTATTTCATTTTTTTAATCAACTTGTGTAATACATGAGTCTCACACCTAGTATGAAATAAACTAAGATAGGGACAATTGTCATAAATTTTCAAGTAGGGGGATTTTGACGGGTTTAATACTTATATATTTTCGATATCATTTTTAAATTCACTATTAGGTAGGGGATCATTTTTGTAATTTTATGAAACATATGGATCATTTCTATCGTTTTGCTTAAGCAGGGACTTTTCATATAATTTTATGAAACACGGACCCTTTTTGGTTTTATAATCATTTTTTGATTATAAAAAATGTTTGGATGTTTTATTTGAAAAATATGAAACCATTGGTTTTATAATAATTTTATGAAACACGGACCTTTTCTATAACAAAGTCGAAAGTTCATTTCTATTGTTTTGCTTTCTCATTCCCTTTTTGATTTTATAATCATTTTTCGATTATATAAAGGGAGAGAGGTTTAGATATGGAAACTTGAAAGTTGAATTTTTGTAAAACCAAAATCAGATTGGAAATTTAAATGTTTTATTTGGAAAATACCAAACCATTGGTTTTTTATTTCGGTTTTAGTTTTTCGTTTTTTTAAATATATTTTTCGGCGTTTTTTTTTATTTCATAAATTTCTTCATCAAAAAATATTGCTATAATTTAACAAAAATAAATAATTTGCTCAAACATTATACAAGAGGAAGTTTCTTAACATTTAGCCATTCAACTTTTTTAGAGGGAAACGAACTTTCGATTTTGTTCACATTCAGTCACTAAACTTTTTTTCATTATCAATTTGTCACTCAACTATTGAAACTGTTTACATTTTACCCTTATGACCGGTACAACCGGTTATAAGGGTAAAATGTAAACAGTTTTAATAGTTCAGTGACAAATAGATAAAAAAAAAAAAATTAGTGACTAAATGTGAACAAAGTTGAAAGTTCGTTACCCTTTCAAGTCATTATCTTTTTTTGTAATGTTTTTTTATAAGCAGGGGCTATATCATCGTGTTTGTGGAAAAGGATTGACCATTTCTATAGTTTTGATTAAAACTAGATTATTTATGTAATTTTATAAAACTAAATAATCTTTTTTATAAAATCTCAATTGGATATGGATCATTTTTGTAACATTATAAGACATAGACCATTTTGGGTAAAGTTTTTTTTGTAACCCGAGATCATTTTGCATACTTATGGAAAAGGGCCACGTTTTCCTAAATGTGGCCCGAAATTGTTAGTATTGAAAAATGCCAATTTGAATCCGATTTAAAGTCACAACTTAAATTATCATCAAACGTTCAAAGCTTTACATATATAATAAATTAATAATAAAACTGGATCAAACATTCAAACTCGATTCTTTATTAAACATAGGATAAATTTAAAAAAAAAATGTAACAAACTGTTTCCTGATTCCCGCACTACAAACGATTCTTTTCCACTGTAAAGTTGACTAACGACTTAAAATTTCAACAACTTCTACGTGAAAAGGGGTGAATTACGGCCGAAAGTTGCCAACAATTTTGTTAGTCAATTTTTAACAAACAAACAAGAACTTACAATTAAGTATTGAACACCATAAATATTCTCACTAAAAACAAATAAAAATGATATAACAATTCTTTTAATCCAGAAATAAAATTGAAAGTTGGATCCAGGAAAGACAAACATATGACAGATGTATGAGTGTATCCAACACACGTAAACTTGTATTGCTATGAATTACCGAGACTACATAACATGTAAAGGCACATCATCTTTTTACAACTCATACAACTCTATCATTTTTTTCTATAATAAAGTTCAATGGAATGTTACAAAATATATTTATAGTAAATATTTAAGAATTAAAAACTTTCATTTTTCCCATTGAAGAGTTCAATGGCTATTGAACTTCAAATTCAATGAATGTCAAGATGACATCTCACAATTATATACTTTCATCCATTGAACGACACATAGACTTGTCACATCTTTCAACCATTTCATTATGGGTCTTCTAAATACTAAATACTTCAATTTCCTATTTTGTAGTGATAAAAGGTAGAAATAAACTTTCATTTCATCTCAAACTTCCAAATTCATATAACATAAGAAAAAACCATCAACGAGTGGCTAATAAAAGAAAATAATCAAGTAAATCACCATTAAAACAACAAACGATGAGGTTTCTTCGGGTTGATATTAATGCCTAAGCATACATATGTATGTCAAGGACTACAAGAAACAAAATAAGAAGCAAACCATAAAGAACTGTGTGTAGAAACATGGAGATTATGCTAGTCTTCATGTTCATAAAACCAACCGATGATTCTTTTCCTGGCATTTGAACAATGAGTCCCGGAGCTAAAAGAGCAAACAACGCTGCAGATATGATCGGAGCAGCCCAATCATGCATCTTGAATCAAAAAACAAGGAAAAGAATTGAAAGAAGATTAAAATTTATGTGCACAAGTATAGAGAGTTTGGATACAATTCAAGTTGGCCCAAGTGTCTTGTTGCTATAACGATAAGGAACAAGGTGTCATGGGTAATAAATTATTGGATTAAATTGTTAAGTATTTATAACTATATATGCATGGTCACGAAAATGATAGTAGTGTTGTCATTTTCTACAATTTCGTGATTAAAAACATATGTTAAAAGAATTAGCATTGAATAAATAAAAATCATAAAGTAAAGATTAAAGAATTCTCAATTTCTAATTAATATAATTAATTTATAAATTTAGTACCTTTTCAGACTTTCCTAGTATTTTATTGATTGTATTGTTGAAGAAGTGAAAGAGAATAATCAAAAATATATAATTGCTTAGAATGGAACAGATGAGACACATCAATACTTATGCACATGGGTGAGAAAGCGTGTCCCATGAACATTACTTAAGTTCTTTATCATTCTATTTAGTATTTTGTTTTCTTTTGGTGATTAATAATACTACGTTATTACTCTATTTCATCTCAGTATATATTCTATATACTACTCGAACACCTGTATGGCTGCACGTCGTATAGAAAGAAAATTATATTCCAAAAAGTATAGACATATATGTTGCTAAACATAACTAATATGGTAAAAGAGATGTTTATTTGAAAATTTGACATTTAAGACTTATAATATACTACATATATTCAATAGTATAATTTTGATTATCTTTATCGGTAGGTGGCATATAAATAAGAATATAGTAGAAATTTTTCTTTAATATTATCTTTAAGTATTTTTAAACTCAAATAATTTAAGAATTACTCATTTGTTTATTTATTTAATCTATTCAAACTATATATAAACGATATTCATATGAAAACCCCGCAACATTTCATTTTATGCTATTTAATGGATTCGTTAATTAAAATATTTTTACTACATAACTCTTACAAATTTTCAACTTATGTTAATTAACTAATTCATTAGTTAATAAAAATATATGAATTTTGATTAACCATATTGTCTCTCTTATTATTACATATAAACATTATTTCGTAAAGTATGTCATGATCTAGCGAAATATAATCGATAAATAAAACCAGATGTTAGAAAAATGAGTGTAACATAATTTGTGAATTGATATGATTATCATAATCTAAAGAAAAGTCAAGATGTTAATGGAGTTCTAAATCTACACAAAAATTATGAATATATTTAGAAAATTATGACAAATATATGAAATGATATATACAACATAAACATACCATAATTCTACATCAAAAAATTGTAACAATGAAATTAAAATTATATCATCATTTTCTTTTGACTTAAGTACAATCATAAAAATATTTGTGAAATTCAAAGAAGGTAAGGGAAAATGAAGTGAAAATAATAATTAAAAATACAATATTATATATGGATATTAGTAGTGGAAGATTACATCAAATAAAATACACACATATACAATATGTTAAATCACATGTATTCATCTTTTACTTTGTAATTCTCTATATTTATATTCTTTTGGACTCTTGACAATAAAAACAAAACGGAAAAAAAAAAAAAGCAAATGTAAGTAATCTAACATGAAAATAATATTCTTATATAGGACAAATATTTTGATTAATCATTGAATTAATTAACATAAGTTGAAAAATTGTGAATGTATCAAATAAATATTGTTCAAGTTAGATGTTTTATTTTGAATCATATTGATTTGAATGACCTTATTTATAAAACTAATATATATATATATATATATATATATATATATATATATATATATATATATATATATATATATATATATATATATATATATATATATATATATATATATATGGGTAATATTAAATGAAAACACCTAAAAGGTTGAGAAGGAAGAATAGACCTGAACCATTTAAAAAACTAAATCTAAGGTTATTATGGAATGATGCATTTATGTAAATTCTTAAAATTACAGGAATTAAAGTGTAACTTTAAAATTGTCATAAGGGTATAATAGTAATTGAAACTTAAGCTAACTCCTAAAATTTCTCAACTTCCGTCTATATCTTGTCATATTCCCGTCTCTTTCTTTCTCCTTTGGATACCTAGGACTTCATCAACAGATCCGCCTCCATCATCCATACACCACCCTAATACGTTCACCATCACATCTCACGTTGCAGCCACTATCAAGCCTCCTTTTTAGTCTAAACGTTGTTATTTACATAGTTGGTTCTCTCTTTGGAACTTCACGATTTCAACAATAATGGTGTTCATTTTCTCTTAAATGGGCAAACATAGGGAGAGCACGAGGGGGATTCAGAGTGAGATCGAGAAGGGGCGAGGGGATAACAACGATGTTAGAGTTGAAGCCCCTAACAATCAACAGTGCTAGAAGACACTGATAGTAATCATTTATAATTATAACTATCGGTAATATAAATGATTAGAAAATCGATTATAATCATATCATTTATGATTATATATATATATATATATATATATATATATATATATATATATATATATATATATATATATATATAGGGTTAGGTTATTTTGTTTCACTATCTATTGTGTGCATGTATGAATGATTATGGACCAATCATTTTAGTTATTTTAAGAAAGTAATTAATGCATATTACATGTTGAAGATACAATGAATATTAATTACATCTTCAGCATTTAATATGTATTAATTATTTTTCTTAAAATAACTAAAATGATTGGTCCAGAATTAATCCTACATACACACAATAGATAGTGAAAACATTTGAACCTAAGTATATATATATATATATATATATATATATATATATATATATATATATATTGTGTAGATGTAGGGTTTAATGTGAGTCAATAGTTTTAGTTATTTTAAGAAGTTGATTTACTAATTTAATTGCATTAAATAAAAAAGAAAAAAAATACATAAATTAAATGATACTGGTTCTCAAGGGTGATAATGTACATTTCCATCAACTATAAAAAAATGTAAAAATTGATATTTTTGTTAACTGATCACATCATCCTCATTGTTTGCGCACACAATTGCTAGAAAAACCCTTTATTCGGAGCATGGAATTGTAATTTATTTTCCAGAATCAAGATTGACCACGAAGCATTGATAAACCTAGTAATATATATACAAAAATCTTTCTACCTTTTATTATACAAACAAATCCTTCATTACAGATAGTGTTTGTATTTGATAACTTAAATTTACATTTTTGTAGTTGATTTTTTTGAAAATTCGAAGTGGAATGTAGTCATTCTAATAGAATTGTTCTTAGTCTGTCAAAAGCATTCTTATGGAATCTTAGTTGTTTGTTAAAAATTCTTAGAGAATTAATGTTCTTAATCAAAAGTAGGGTGTGTGTGTTCGGGGAAATAATCTGAATAAATTTTTGTGTAAGTATAAATTGTTCATGTGAATTCCCCATATATTTGGATGAGCAGTATATACTCAAAAATATTTTATAAATTTGAAAAGATTTGTGATAAAATTATGCTAGAATATGAATGTATATATTAGAATCGATTAAAATTCTGAAAGAATTGTTCGGCTATAATTTAATTTTATAACTTTGAATACATACATATTCTAAAAAAATTGTTCTTTAGCTTAAGTTTTGTGAATATCTTCTCAAAGAATATGAACATACTAGTCAGTACGGGGGATTAAAGGAGGCTAAAGTGAGAAAGAGTTTGGAATGCGGTCGATTGTTTTGAAAGCCGCCAAGAGTTCTCTTACCTGAAATTGCTTGAGAAGAGAACAAAAAGCATTAAGATGCAATGGTCAATCGCAAATCTGCGATGGAGAAACTAGTAGAGTGAGACGAAGCAATTAGACAGAGATAAAGAGGGTTACAAGTTTCTATTTGCAATTCATTTATGGTTGGGAAGCAACCAGGCGAAAATAAAGTGTCCATTTGCTGGAGTGAAGCAATTGGTGGAATAATTATTGTGGAATGATAATGAATTTAATTTCAAAATTGAATAATATTAGCCGTAAAAATAGGTGTATTATAGGAAATAATATCTAATCTAATAAATTAATATTATTAATTAAAAAAGAAAATTACTAATTTATCTCTATTTATTTTTTTCAATTGATTCATCCATAATTATTCTTACATCCACATAATATATTCATCCACATTGGAACCTCTCTCTCTCTCTCTCTCTCTCTCTCTCTCTCTCTATATATATATATATATATATATATATATATATATATATATATATATATATATATATATATATATATATATATATACTAGTTTATAACCCGTGGGAACCACGGTTATAAAATTAATCAAACTTTTATAGTAAAACTCAAAATTATTAATAAGTTATTTTAAATAAATTATTAATTTAAGAGATATTTTTTATTAGTTATGTGAAATTATAATCATTGATACAAATAAATATATAAAATTAATTTTTAATATATATTAGATATTTTTTATTTGTGAATTAATGAAAACAATAATTTAAAATTTAAAATAGAATCACATTAATGAGAAGGTCTAATAAATTTAAAATGGAAAACTAATAGATTAACAAGTGGCAACACATTAATTAAAATGTCTAATATGGTGACACATGGTAAATGAACTACTTTTTTATTAGTATATTATATATATATATATATATATATATATATATATATATATATATATATATATATATATATATATATATATATGGTTAGGTTCATGTGAGACCACTTGATTTTGTGAGACGGGGAGACCAAATCTTGACCACTCATCCTAAATAATCAAAGGCTAATATTAATTCAGATTAAACCATAAAATAGGCGGTGGCAATTTTGTAAATTAATGGAACTTTGGGATTAGATCAAGACACGGAGGGGCATGAATGGAATTTTGCATTCTTTTTCTTTCAACACACAAAAACACCCGGTACGAACCCTAAAACCCATTTGATCCAAATCTCGATCATCGTTCTGCTTCCAAATCTCGATCATTGTTTCAGACTCTAATTTTGATTATACCTGACATTCATCTTCCGATTATTACACGAAAACCACTCGATAATCAACTAGAACATTAAAAACATTTTGATTTTGAATTTGATATCGAATCAAATGGCTCATTCTACAGATTCTGATTCTGATTTTGTATCAACAGCTGTTCCAAGTAACTATAATACTACAAACCTCTTGTTCTTACTCAATAAATATGTTCTTATTATAGAAAGTTTTTTCACTTTAAATCGTTGTGTGTATTCAATAAATGTCTAATAATCGAGATAGTTCACTAGCGATTTATATGTCGAAGTCAGGATGTAATGGAATATAGCATTATAAAGCATACAATCTAAACCTAAATCTCAGTGTGTGATTTATATAGAGTCTATGTATCTAAATGTTAACTCTACAAAGTGTTCTAATTATTCCCCATTTCATTTGATCTAAATATTCTTAATCAAAATTAGCAAAGATGTTATGTTATTCTAACTAATTGTTCATCATTTAATTAGATTTAGATCCATAAATTGTCTAATACTATAGATTTTGGTAACACAAATCTCTTATTATGATTGTAGTATATTGTTTAGCCAAAAAAAATCTTTGTATTCTAGTGAATTTTATGTTGATTGATAAATAGAAATTTGTTGTTATGTATTTATAGACCTGTGACTAGATTATATATCATAAACTAATATGAATTCTAATGGAATTTGTTGTTATTGATGCAGCTAAAAAAGTGCAAACAAATGCAACTGTAAGAAAAACAGGGAAAGAAATTTATATCGATATAGGTATAAATTGTGATTACCTTTAGATTAAATATTATAATTGTTTTTATTAACCTCTAAATGCTTTTAATAAATATTCTAGTTGTTTTTATTTGATAATTTTCTTCATACAGATTCAGCGAGTCAAGATAGGGTTAAAAAAAAGGTATGAACACACTTTCTTTCAAATAATTCATAAAAAAAAACAAATGTTTGGATTTATTTTTCTAATTGATTTTAATTGTAAATCAAAAGAAAAAGAAGACAGACCTTATGTTGATTGATAAATAGAAATTTGTTGTTATGTATTTATAGAACTGTGACCATATTATATATCATAAACTAATATATTCTAATTGATTTATTTTTCTAAGTTAGTTATTCTGAATATTCTAATTTTGTTTTATCATATATTCTAATTGATTTTAATTGTTAAATTTCATTACAAAAGATTTGCAAATTCTAATGAAATTTGTTGTTATTGATGCAGCTAAAAAAGTGCAAACAAATGTAACTGTAAGAAAAACAGGGAAAAAAATTTATATCGATATAGGTATAAATTGTGATTACTTTTAGATTAAATATTATAATTGCTTTTATTAACCTCTAAATGCTTTTAATAAATATTCTAATTGTTTTTATTTGATAATTTTCTTCATACAGATTCAACGAGTCAAGATAGGGTTAAAAAAGGTATGAACACGCTTTCTTTCAAATAATTCATAAAAAAAAAAACAAATGTTTGGATTTATTTTTCTAATTTTGTTTTATCATATATTCTAATTGATTTTAATTTTTAAATTTCATGATAAAAGATTTGCAAATTGTAAATCAAAAGAAAAAGAAGGCAGATGAAGGAAAATCAAAGAAAATTTTTTTTAAAAAAACGTTGTTACTTCTGAAAGCGACTCTGATTCTTCTTCTGATTCATCCTCACAGTATAGAAAAAGAATTAAAAAAGGTATCAACAATCATTCTTTAAAACACTTAACAAAATAAATTTTTTGGATTTATTTTTTTCGGTTGATTATTATGAACATTCAAGTTGATTAAAATAAATATTCTAATTTATTTCAATTTTTAAATTTCTTCATACAGCTAAAAATACAAAAAAGAAGAAAAGACTTGAAAAGAAAAAAAGACACTATGTTTCAGATTCTTCATCTTCACAGTCAGAGACATCAGAGTCAGAGACATCCACAACAGAGAGTGATGAATATGGTAAAATATGTTGTCTTTTATAATATATATGTTGACATCCAATAAAAATATATTATATTTTTCTAATAGAATAATTATTGATGCAGATAAAGTAAAGAAAAAAAAGTCAAAAAACATTTCAAGCGCCACAACAAATTAATCCATAATGATGTGAAGCACAAAAAGAAAAAACATGTTTCTGATTCTTCAACAGAATCAAAGACAGAATCATATACACAGTCAACGGGTAAAACAATCTAAACTTTTTTTTTCGTGAAATATTATTTTATACTTTACAATTCCAATATTATGGAACAATATAAATATTAGAGTGTTTCGAAGAATATTTTTCATAGACTATGTTTGACATGAATTGCTTATGGATCATAACTGAAAATTCTTGGTATTTTGATGTGAAAGTATTTTTCTATTGTTTATTGATGTGAAAGTATGTTTCTATGATATGAAATATTTATGGTTCATATTACACATTCTATATATTATTATATCATAAATCATGTTATACTTGATTTTTTTGTTGTTTTACTTAGCTGATACAGGATTTTGCACCATTTGAGTTTAATTTTTTATAAATAATATAATTTGAATAAATATCTACATTTTACTTAGATGATATAGTATTTTTGGATTAAATTTCGTAGAATATTCTGAAATAATAAGTGTATATGTATAATATTCTGTTTGGAATATTACTTTGTAATTAAATGATATATGATTTTTGGATTTTTGTGGGGTTACTAACATCTATGACTGATGTAATGAATTAGATGATGAATCTGATGAAGAAATCTATGTAAAAAAGAGAACCGGTGATAGAATTCAAAAGGGAGATGGCGTTTCTAAAATCGATTGGTGTGCATATTTGTTGTACTGTGTGAAAAATTCAAAAGGGAGATGGCGTCCAGACAACCCCAAGTGTTATTATAAAGGCCCGATGTTGTTGCTATTGGTATGTTTTTTCATATACTTATTTTTTTTTCTTAAAAATGGATATCTAATATGATGTTGAAATAATGCAGCTAATTTACTGTGATAAAATTGAATGCAAGCTCCAAAAAATAGAACGTAAAACACCATTAGTTACGATGTGGACAGCAGATAAGTTGAAGGAAAGACAATCTTTTGAGATTGAAGTTGGTGGATTTGGGGTTGGGAATCTAATTGAACAAAGTTCAAATTAAGAACTTGAGAATAATGAAAATCAGGTGAATGAGAATCAGGACACATGTATTGAGGTATATTCTAAGTAGAATATATTATTAAATTATGTTTTAGAATATATTTTAATTATATCGTAACTTAATATAAGAAAAATATTCTAATGTCTTTTTATATTAGGTTAAAGTATGATTTTATAAAAATCTAGATATTCTTATATTACATGCTTATGGTTCATAGTAAATATTCTAGATATTCTGAGATGATAAAATATTACATGCTCATAATTCTATTATTTTATTATTTTTCAGGATTATAAAGATAACTTTGATAAGATGTTCAATAAAGTTTCATCAATAAAGGAGGACATGTATGGAATTGTTTCTGATTGTATATCAAAGTTCCCAGATGTCAATATAACAAATGAATTGAAAGAGAAGTTCATTAAGTTATTTTCAGATCCTATTTTTTCAAGTGCTGATAATCAAAACAATGAAAACAAAAAAAAAGGGATCACATGAAAGGGTTGAATCTCAAAATGGTGACACAGGGGAGAATGATATAAGTTCTTACAAATCACCATATATGGATAAAGCTGTGAATTTATTTGATAGAATCGATTTGCAGAATGTTCTTTTGATTCAGGTTCTAATAAGATGTGCAAAGGAGAAAAATAGAATGTAAGTCACTAACTCTTGGTATAATACATGTGTATATTTATTCTAATGTTGATGACATATTTTTTGTTCATGTTTAAAATTAAGGGAGGTACTTTTTGAAACAAATACGGGAGAGATTATGCATAGACAGGATTTTGAGAGCATGCGGCCTGAACATGTTATACATCATCGTGTGATTGATTCTTGAGCTGCTGTTCTAAATTACGAGGAACGAAAATCAAAAAGTAAACCATACTGCCTGTTCTTCAATACCAAAATTATGGTAAATTCTTTTACAATTGGAACTTCTATATTTTAGTTGTAAATTGTAACAAGATATTCTAATTTTTCTGTTTTTCTATGTTTACAGAGTTCTGAGTTGTTAGATGAAACTAAATCTTTTGACGAGCGTTTTTTTAACTTTTGAGACTCGTGTTGATAAGTTTCTATCTAATTTCAAGGCAAATGTAGATTTCAATGATCTTAAACTCGTAAGAATATTTTATTAATTAAAATATTACATTATTAAAGGATAGGAACTATGTTAACTTTTTGATGAATTTGTTGGAATTGCAGGTGGTTTTCCCAATACATAATGGTGATCAGATGTATGTTGTTGTTTTCAACCTAACATATCCACAAGTTCATATTATAGACAGCATACAAACAAAATCGTTAGAAGAAACTTATGGAATGACACCAACATCATTAGTAAGTTTTCATTTACTTTTATTAAATGTATTAAAGTTACAATATAATAGATTGAATAATGTAATTTTGTTAATATACATTGCAGAAATTGTACTTTATACGATATTTGGAGAAAACTACATTTATCGTCAATAAAATCGAAGGTTTGCGATCAACAACAGTGAAGATGATGAAAATTGACTGGAACACAAAGAAGTTGACAACAGAGAATGGAGCACTTTTAATGAGACATAGAAAAATATTGTGGAGAAAAGCAAGGAAAGTGGAATGTGGAAATGGAAAAAGGCAGTGATGTGCAAGATGTTCAATTTGTAAAATTACGTGCCTTATATTCTGTTAAGATTGCTACACATGAAATCAACAACCACAAGGAGAGAGTTATCAAAGAGGCAATCGAATTTGGAAAATTTGATCATGTGACTAGAAAAAAGATGTTAGAGGACGGTATCCAAAGAATGGATGAATTGGAAATGGGTAGTAAATAGAATTTGATAGAACTTTGGAATTTTATAAATGTGGTTATGGTGACTTAACAACAATTCCTTTTCTAATATCTATATTATTTTGAACAAATTAGACAAAAAAAAATGATGCCTAGTATTATGTAAGAAACTTGATATTGTTTATTAGGTGATTAATGCTTAATGTATAGTAGGTATTATGATCACTTCTTAATGACCATGGTAGAATATTCTAATAGAATAATGTATAATGGCATCAGTATTCTATTAGAATAATATTAGATGTTGCATAAACCTATATAACATTCTTACATGCATAATCTTGTATTATAATATTTTGATAACAAAGCATTATACTACAATCATTCGTATATACTTCAAAAAATTAAAGATTGAAAATATTAGAAGAATCAATATGTTCTCAAATGTATAACACATCATCACAACCCAAATGTCTCATACATTATCACAAACCAAAACAATAGAAAAATGTTCAAACTAAAAAATTCAAACTTTTATCTATATGGTATTATTGAACTTTATTGAAATACGAAAAAAATCGAAATATATTTATAGACACAACTATGCACTTTGTACCTTGGAGTTATTCAAGAATGTCAAACATTTCCTTGAATTATGCCCTTTAACCCCACATGTTTTGCATGATCTTGATTGCTTGTTACCTTGAATAGTAGCCTTCTCCAAAGCACTTTCTAAATGTTTTTCTGTACCAGAACCTTTATTCTTCACCATAGGTGGATTTTCAACATCTACAACTTCAGGATTCATAGTAGCTCCGTAAAGTTTATCAATATGAGCTTCTTTTGTAACCGGTAATTTGTCTGAACCTTGTTCACCAATATCAGTCATAAAAACTTCAAGCTTCTGCATGAACTCTTCTAACTTCTTGTCATCATTACTTAATGAAGACAAGCATTGATCAAGCATGGAAAAGGCTTTGTATTCAACCTTCTCAACATTTCCAGACGAATCACCATATCTAAACGTCCTTTTCAAAACTGTGGTGGGGATAATATCTCTTTTCCATCTCTTAAGAATGTATCTTGACGGAATCTCTTGTATGTCATAAATCTTTAGAATACAGAAGATGTGTCTACAAAAAATTCCAAACCGCTCAAAAAGCATGCATGAACATTTCACCGTTAGATCTTCTCTGTTGAATTCAACCTGTTTCAAAAGTATTAGGATAATAAGCATATTCAAAAAAGAAAAATTAGAATATTTTTTCAAAATTATTAGAATATTAAGTATATTCTAAAATGTCAACATTACCTCAAAATCACCTTCAGTTGTGTTAAAATTCCATTCAGAATCGATGTCAACTTTTTCTTTTTTCTCAACTACTACCTTCTTCTTTGATATATTTATCCTTTTATGTTTGACAATGCATATGTCAGAAACAACGCCTGATGTAACACTCTTCTGTGAACAAGAAACAAATGAATGAAGAATCTCCCTTTGCACCATGAGAAAAATAGTCCTGGTGTATACCATAGATGCATGTTTCTCCATATCTTCAAGAGGTGTTTTGATGATTGGAATTATAGTAGATGTATCAAAATCAAATTTGATCTGATTATTCCTTTGCCTTTCCATAACAGACTCAAAAGCATTCATGAAATTGTTTAACGTATAACCATGATGCGATACCCTATTGAATGCTGAATTCTCACTTTCTGACCGAGAAGTTGTTCTCATTAGACCTGACATCGGTACATCTTTAAAATAGGCTGGAATCCAACTGCTTCTCAAATCAAACATATCTTTCATCCATTTATTGTCTTGCAACTTATATTTTACCATTAATGCATCCCATCTCATTTCAAAATCATTGACAACAATTTTGGAGTCCCATACTATATTATTGAAGTCCGCCTTAAAATCCGATTCATTCATTGTTTCCCAGCTTACCTTCAAAAACAATTCATATATTATTCTGTTAGAATATAATATAGTATAAAAAGGCATTTCATTTAATCTATTATCCTAATTACAAAAAATATTTCATTTAATATTCTGATAAGAATATTCTAATAAGAATATAACAATAATGTTAATGGAAGTTTACTTGTGATACGCCACATGCAAAATCTATGTTTTGTGTATGGCAATACTATCTCAATAGCTTTTTTCATTGCTGGATCTTGATCGGTCACGACCATGATTGGTGCTTTTCCAAAACACTTCAAGAATGACTGAAGTAACCAAATATAGGAATTTGTATCTTCTCTACACAACAAACCAGCTCCAAAAGTGACACACCTTTTGTGATTATCAATGCCAGTAAAAGGTACAAATACCATACAATACCTAAAAAAACACAAAAAAATACCCTTAGAATATATAACTAAAAATGTTTATAATTCTAGAATAAATACCTATTTGTACGATATGTTGCGTCAAACGAAACAACGCCCCAAATAACTCAAAGTTTTGTTTTGAAGTGTCATCAGCCCAAAAGAGAACATTTAACTACTTCTTGTCACATCTGTATTCGTATGTAAAATTTGTAACATTCTCTTTACGATTCTGAAGCTTTGTAATCAACAAATTTGCATCAGTGCCCCCGATGTGACAATTTATATCCCTTGTAAAATTTTTCCAGTCTATCTCTAGTCCATCAACAAATTCACATCCTCCTTTTATAACGCACATTAGTCTATATGCTGTAGTTGCCCCCACCTTTGCACTCGAAAGCTTATGTATAAAAGCTTGATCAACAACATTCAACTGACATTTAGCTCTTGAAAGATGCATACAATCTTGATTGATCAATTTGTGGTTGTGTTGTTGTTCAAAGCGCCACAGGTAAACTTCTGAAGAATGTGGTATAACTTTGAATGCAACAAAAGCTTTGCAATTTGTGCGTTTACAATTACTATTTCTCAATTGCTTGTTATGATCATCACTAATTGTGTCTAAGGTAGAAGTGTTTGGCAATCCCCCTCTATTGCATATAAAATATTTCGAAGTTGTGATTCCGCTCTTTTTCCTCTCTGTTGATTTTCTAATATCAAAACCATATCTTAATGCATATCCTTTATACCACTTAATAGCATCTTTGATATCTTTAAAAATTGAACCCAAAGTAGGTATCCAACTAGCTTTAACCTCTGGAATCCAAAATAAAGAACCATCAGCTCCAATGAATTGTTTGCAAGAGCCATATTGTGCTGCAACATTGTCACTTTGAACTACAAAAAAGAATATACCACCATGTTAACATATAATCAGAATAATTTGCATTCATATGACTGTAATCATAAAAAAACTACAATGTTATATGTGCATTATTCTATAAGCATAATATGCAATAACATGAACTTATCACCAACATCATTCTATAAAGAATAACTGATATCAGTAACAGAATTACCTTGGATTTCCGATTGATTTCCATCATTATGCAGAATCTCTGAATCACCAGAGCTGAATTGATGATTTTCTTCATCGTAATGATCATTTCCGATGTCATTCATATCTAAATCATACATAATTGTTACTACATTAAAAATTGAATATGTTATATGCAAATAACAATGAAAGCAATGATTACCTTGGGTTTCCGACTGATTTTCCTCGTTATGAAGAATCTCTGAATCAGTAGAACCGAACTGATGATTTTCTTCATCGAGATGATTGTTTTCGATGTCATGCATATCCAAATCATCCATAACTGTTATCATTATTGATATATCAATGTATGTACTATATTCTATAAGAATAACATGTAGTCTCATGAACTTATCACTAAGATGATGTTAATGAAAAGCAAATAGATGATGTTAATCAAAAGAAAACAGATGACATATTGCTGAAAAACATAATGATTGAATGAAAAGTTAAAAAACAAAAAATTAAATAGATGATGCATTGTCAAATAACATATTATAGATTAAATTTTTTTCTAGCTCAAACAAATTCAACAACAAATGATCTTTGATTGCTGAATTGGATGTCTCAACAAAATATGATGTTTGATTGCTGAAATCACAAATCATACAAATATAAAATTGGAGAAATCGATAATAGCTTGATGGTTCAATTCATGAACTAGGTTAAAAATTGAATACGTTATATGCAACTAACAGTGAAATCGATGAAAACTCAAACCTTGATCAATTGACGATTTCATGATGTTGAGTAAAATTCACAGCTTGAAAGATCATAAACAATTGTTGAAGATGACGATTAGCAGAAATCGTTGAAAACTTGAACCTCTAACGAAATCGATGATCACAAAGTTAAAATTGATCAAAATCACTCAGCTTATCAATTGCAGATGAAGAAGAATCAAGAACATGAACTCGAAGAGCACAAAAATCGTGAATTTAAAAGCTGTGATTTAGCATCATTCGATCAATGTCCGAATCAAATCGATTATCGGTTGAAAGAATATAATATTGGAGATAGAATATCGATCAAATTGAATTGAAGAACAAGGAATATTGTTTCATCGAATAAATTGGTAGAAAACAGGAACATGTGAGATGATTTCTGGATTACGTGAAAATTAAGCTAACCTGATCATCTTAAATTTAACCTAGTGACTAATCTACCCCTAATTAACTAATCAGCTAGATTAATTAATGCTAATCCCTTTTTTATGAGCCACAAGATCAAATTTGATCAAAGGCTAAGATTTGGTCCCCATTTCTCACAAAATATAGGTGGTCTCAAATGAACCTCTACCTAATCCATGTTCCACACGGCCAAGGAAGCACCGGTTTTTAATCGCATTATGACTTGATCGTTCAGAAGAGATTCTTTCTCGATCAGAATAGTGGAATGGAAGGCACTACAAGAAAGATATACTCCTTTTCAAATCGCCCCGCGAAGACAATATATATATATATATATATATATATATATATATATATATATATATATATATATATATATATATATATATATATATATATATATATATATTAGTTTATAACCCGTGGGAACCACGGTTAGAAACTAATTAAACTTTCTAAGTAAAAACTCAAAACTATTAATTAATAATTTTAAATAACTTATTAATTAAAATATTTTTTTTTTGTTATATATAAAATTATAATCGTTGATTCAAATAAATACGTAAAATATATCATCTTATAATTTGTATAAATTTTATTTTATTATAATTTGTATAAACTTTATTTTATTTTTATTCTAATATTATTAATATTAATTTAATGTAATTAAAATGTGATTTAAATTTTGAAATTTGAAATTTGAAATGGAGAATTAATAGATTGACAAGTGTCATGATATTAATTACAATACCTAACATTATGACACATGGCAAAATAACTACTCTTTTATTAGATAAGGAGATATATATATATATATATATATATATATATATATATATATATATATATATATATATATATACTAGTTTATAACCCATGGAAACCACGGTTACAAAATTAATTAAACTTTTATATTAAAAATTCAAAGTAATTAATCTATTAGTTTAAATAAATTATTAATTAAGAGATTTTTTAGTTATATATAAAATTATAATCATTGATTTAAATACATATGTGAAATTATATCACTTTATAATTTGTATTAATTTTATTTTAATGCTATTAATTTAATGTAGATAGAGTGGGAAATTTAAAATTTAAAATTTAAAATGAATAATTGACAAGTGGCAAGTATTATCTATGATACATAATATGGTGACACATGACAAAAGAAGAATATAATATGCATTAATTAAGAAGTTTAATAAGGTAACACATGTCAAAAGGAGAATAAAACTATTCTTTTATTAGAATATGAATATATATATATATATATATATATATATATATATATATATATATATATATATATATATATATATATATATATAGTTTCATACGAGAACAATTATTAAAATTAAGAACGTGATAACTAATGTGGACAATCCATTTTAGATTGCTATTTTTATCAAAAAAAAAATTCAAATATGTTAAAATTTTTATTTTTTAATTATCTATAATTTAATATTAATATCGATATAACATTATTTTTATATATATATGAGTTCTTTTATTTTTTAAAAATTTTTTATTATATATGTATTAATCATATGTGATTAAACACTCTCATTCATATATGATTAAACCATGTTGTTCATTGTTCACATGTAATTAAATTATGTTTCGAGTTCTCGATATCATAATTGTTCTCGTTCAAAAATAGCATATATATATATATATATATATATATATATATATATATATATATATATATATATATATATATATATATTGGTTTTCTAGGTTGTAAAAAATTCATGTGGCGGAAAAACACTTAACCCTTAAGTTCACATGCAACCTAGTTTGGATCTATGTTTTATCTATTGATAGAAATAATCTATGATTATCAAGAACCTCTACTTTAATTTTTATTATATATGTATTAATCATATGTGATTAAACACTCTCATTCATATATGATTAAACCATGTTGTTCATTGTTCACATGTAATTAAATTATGTTTCGAGTTCTCGATATCATAATTGTTCTCGTTCAAAAATAGCATATATATATATATATATATATATATATATATATATATATATATATATATATATTGGTTTTCTAGGTTGTAAAAAATTCATGTGGCGGAAAAACACTTAACCCTTAAGTTCACATGCAACCTAGTTTGGATCTATGTTTTATCTATTGATAGAAATAATCTATGATTATCAAGAACCTCTACTTTAATTTTTATTATATATGTATTAATCATATGTGATTAAACACTCTCATTCATATATGATTAAACCATGTTGTTCATTGTTCACATGTAATTAAATTATGTTTCGAGTTCTCGATATCATAATTGTTCTCGTTCAAAAATAGCATATATATATATATATATATGTGTGTGTGTGTGTGTGTATATATATATATATATATATTGGTTTTCTAGGTTATAAAAAATTCATGTGGTGGAAAAACACTTAACCCTTAAGTTCACATGCAACCTAGTTTGGATCTATGTTTTATCTATTGATAGAAATAATCTATGATTATCAAGAACCTCTACTTTAATTGAAATTATGAGAATGATTAGAGTCACATACCTTTTGATTAATATAGCAATTAATAAACAAAATCTTCCTTTGAGTTCCTTGGAAAACAAGCACCAAAAGTTTGGATGCCTCTAATGGCTTGTACCCAAAATCCTAGCAACTATAAGACTTGAGGAGAGGGGAGGCTTAGAGAAAATTTTTGGCTCTTGAGAATTAGAAAGAGTGGATGAGGAAACCTTAGATAACCCTAATTTGAATATAATAATAATATTTTAAATTAGTTAATTATCCAACTCTGTAGTTATCCAATAAGATTAACTAGAAACACTAAAACACTTAGCCAAAACCATCCATGCATAGAAGGTTCTAGAAAACCTATCTTGCTTAACAATTTAACAATTACAACTTAGTCTCTACACTTCCAATTAATTTTAATTAACCTCAAATTAATTCCACATAATGTTTTTTTAATTCTTAATTTATTATTACTATTTCTAATTAATATATTAATCATATAATATATTAAAAAAATCATTTGTTACAATTTATTAATTGTATAATAAATTAACAAATCAGTCTCTCTCTCCAAATGTCATTTTATTCAGTTATTGGTTATGAGAGCAACCTAAAAAGGACTTTGCTTCTAATTCATGCATATATCAATTTAGTTATTGGCTTAGACACCTTATTCCAATAGTCTTCCATTTGGATAAGTCTGTAACTACAATTGCAAGTATAGACATAGAAGTAAACAACAAAGAGTTCTTTACAAAGCCATTGCCAAAATCTGATTCAAATCACTCGTTGTCCCTAAAATAAGTGATCAGCTATTCAAGTGTTCTTCATGATATTGTATGGACGCCGTACATGGATCAGCAATCTCATTGTCTAAGATTATGTTTCTCGATTTTTCGCTTTATAAAGACTTTATTGGACTTAAATTGAACACATCAATTAGTCCTGGTTGGGTCTAACACGTATAATGTCAACATCAAATCATCGAGGGGCCCAATGATATCGCTTTTCCTGTTAGGGAAAAAGAATGAATAAACTTTGACTAGATAACTGTAATCTTTATTTGACAAATCATATATGATACTATGTTTTATAACATCAAGTTACTGATGCGTTTACGTAGCACCAATATACAACCGATTAGTAAATTACAAATTATATATCTCTATTTGAAGAATAGTATATATTATCATCTTGGAATTACATGTGACAAGATCCATGAAGTAATCTCTAAGTGTGGGTTTATCCAATACTTAAAGTCCCTATTTTCAAAGTACTCAAGAATATTATAGCAATTCCAATTTGTCACACCCCCAAACCAGAATGGCGGAAACGTCTGGGGGCGGATGGAGTGACTTCATGTACAATATCATAACAGTTGAATATGAATGAAACATAGCAACACAAACATTCATACATTGAGACTACCAGTATTACATCGTTTACAAAACCCTATTTGTTTCAAAGTTGAATACAAATAACTAAAAAGTAGAAAACATGAAACAGCGACGCCGACCCTCAAGTAGGTTTGAACACCTGTCTACTGGTTTCCTGAGAATACAAGTGATTTTGAAAAGTGTCAACAATTAAGTTGGTGAGTTCATAAGCATTTTTGTATGAGAAGGATTTGTAATGTTTTCAAAGAATGATTTTTGTATACTTCTAGAAAATCCGATATTTTCTTTAATATGAACTATAAATGTATGTATTTTCTTTGTATATTTTCCTTGTAAAATGATAATGTATGTTTCCAGAAAATCCAATATTTTCTTAAGTATGAACTGAATATGTATGTATTTCCTTTGTATATTTTCCTTGTATAATGATAATGTATGTATCCAGAAAATCCAATATTTTCTTAAATATGAACTGAAGATGTATCTATTTCCTTTGTATATTTTCCTTGTAAAATGATAATGTATGTTTCCAGAAAATCCAATATTTTATTAAATGTGAACTGTAGTCTTAAACCCTAAGACCAAAATGTATAAGTATTGGTGTACGGAAAAATAGTATGTAGTTATATCTTTTTATAAAATTAATGAAGTGTAAGCCACCCCGTAAAGCAAGTAGTGTCCATGATCCCTATGTGAGTTATTATAACCATGTAATACGACGAGTGGCCTGCACGACGTTCTTCAGGTGTCGGAGTGGGAAGACATTTATCACTCTAGACTTGCCGGTCTAATTGTAGCGAACAACTGAGGTGTGAGATTGTCAATCTCGTATAGATCTATACACAACGGTCTTGCTCTCCCTCAAGGAGACTCTAGTTATAATGGAAGACTTAAGGTGTACGCTAGGTAGGTACGGTGAAGGAGCGTCTCACAAAAGCATCATCAGATTCACAGGAACTATGACTCCTTTTTCTTGTAAAATGAAATAATTATACCTTTGAATAATTATATGGTTCTTCTGAAATGAAAGTGTAGCTTGTGACTTCCAAAGTATACCAATTATAGTTTATCTCATGTATTTTTTGAGACTATTTATATACTCTGTTATATAAATATAAAATTGTTATTTTGTCTAGTGTCAAAATATGAAATCAACATAATATTTTTGGGTTGAAACCCACAAAATTAGTAAATGACTATAATGTAACCGTTTTTACTAGAAAGGCTATATTTTAGTATAAGTTTCCAAAACCTTTTAGTTTTCCAAATCTTATTTTTTTTTCCTTATGATGTTTGTAGCATATAATGATTTATGTTTTTGTTAGCTTTGAATATCAAACTAATATATCACAAATATTGTATAAAATTAGTGATAGTCATACATTATGCAAATAATATCTTATTTTTAACATAAAAATGAAAACATGTAAGTATTTGTGTTATAAACTAAGTTTTACTTGTATCCCCCCTCCCCCCACCTAAAGATATGAAAAATCTTGAAAATGTGGGGGTATGAACTCACCTTGAGTGGATTTGTGGGTTGCTTGAAGTGATGAAGTGAAGATTTCAAGCCTAAACTCTTGAATGGAGTTGATGAACTTTCCTTGAGAATAATGTTATCCTAAAGCTTTTAACACATTTTAATGCATGTAAATAGAGTGAAAACCACATAAAAATGTATGGAATCACTAGGAAATCTCAAAAATACTTACCAAAATCTAAGGATGATGCTTGGGGAATGTTGAACTTGGAAGATCCTAGATTTATTCTTGAAAGAATAAGGAGAGATTAACAGGAAGTAGAATGGAAGAATGGAGGAGTTTGGGTGCTTCTTGTGGATTTTTAAGAGGAAAAACTGATAGGACTCATGCCTAGTTATTTGTTGGATAATACGTTTATTTCCTGGATGTTTACTTAGGATACTGTCGAATTGTGCATGAGAAAATGAATTAGGCATCAAATCAATAAATCAACACTTCATATCACCTTTATTTGGCTGAAAACTCCATGGAAACTCCTTATCATGGCCCAAATCACATGTGATTTCAGCCTAAGGGAGGAGATTTCGGCCTAGGCTTTTGGGTGGTGTTGGTTTCAGTCCAAATGGTGCTTCAAGGTACTCTTTTCGGCCTTAGTGGGTTCTAGGATGTTGATTTCGGTTTAGGGTGTTCTAGGGTGGGTGGGGTACTAGGCTAAATAGTAAATATTATAAAACAATGTTCTAAATTCATGATTTCTGTTCCATCTATTTGACTAGTCTTGTTTTGTTAAAACTTGTTTACTTTCAAAAGGTTCTCATAAATATGATTTCCAAAGTATATATATATATATATATATATATATATATATATATATATATATATATATATATATACTTATGCCTTTTTGACTTTCAAGGTTTTATTGTAACAAGGTTACAATTTAGACCTTGCTTGATCCAAATGTTAAGGGTTGTCACACAATTGCAGTGCCTTAACCTCAATCAACAATCTACAATCAATTCATGACCGTCTTTATTCAATACTTACTTCCAAAAGTATGAACCACTGTGGAGATTCGAATAATTCAAATTACTCAAGAAGTATAAACATGCAAAAATGAAAACACAAGAATAAATAATTGAATAAGGTGGTACATTACTCATAAATAATTCTCCACTATTATTTAACTAAATCAATTACATTTCTTTTGTTAAAAGTTTCTAAATATCATCTAACTACTAAAACTAATGTCGTCTCTTAAACCAATGCTCCTAGCATGATGGTAGTGTTTGACTCTTCTCAAAGCCTTTGTAAAAGGATTTGCAACATTATCTTCCAATGATACTCTGTTTACCAGAAGGTGTTCTTTTTCTACCCGATGATGAATATAATTGTACTTTTTTTTTCGATATGTTTGGATCTACCATGATAATTTGGTTCTTTTATCAAAGCAATTGCGCCTTTATTATCAAATAAGAATTTCATTGGTTCTTTGATATTTGGAATGACTCCAATATCTCCAATAAAGTTCTTCAGCCAATCCGCCTCCTTTGATGCTTCACTCACTACAATATACTCCGAATCACAGGTGGAATCAACCACCATGTCTTATTTGGAACTTTTCCAAGTAACCGCTCCCCCATTCAATAAGAATAACCAACTAGACTACGAGAAAAAGTTGTATCAGTTTGTTTGAAAGTTGGAGTTACTGCAACCACTCACTCTTAACATGTCATTGCTGCCAAGAACTAGGGGCATTTCTTTTGTTCTTCGTAGATACTTAATAATATTCTTCACCGTAATCCAATGGGCTCTACTAAGATTTCCCTGAAATCGACAAACCATAATGAAAGCATAGGACACATCAGGGGGAGTACATGTGAGTGCATACATGATCGATCCTACAGCCGAAGCATATAGGAATCGACTTATGTCAGCTATCTTTTCATCAGTACTGAGACTTTGAGTCTTACTCAACTTGATAGTACTATGAATGGGAAATTCTCCTTTCTTTGAATTCCCCTTATAGAAGCGCTTAAGTATTTTATCCAAATATGTACTCTGGATAAGACCAATAAGACGATCCTTTATATCCAGACGAATCCTTATTCCTAAAATATAGGCCGCTTCCCCTAGATCCTTCATAAAGAAACACTTTCCAAGCCAAGACATAATTTCTTGCCAAGTTGGAATGTTGTTTCCTATAAGGAGTATGTCATCAATATATAAGACTAGGAAGATCACTATACTCTCACTAGCTTTGACATATACACAAGACTCATTTTCACTTCTAGAGAATCCAAACTCTCTGACTTTCTCATGTAAGCAAAGATTCCAGCTGCAAGATGCCTATTTCAATCTGTAGATGTATTTTCCAAGATTACACTCTATCAGTAAACTTGGCGTGTATAAAACCCTATGTATAACTCATGTAGAATTCCTAAGATAACTTCCCATTAAGGAAAGTAGTTTTAACATCCATCTGCCATATTTCATAATCATGAAATGTAGCTATAACAAGCATGATCATGACAGACTTTATCTTAGATAATAGAGAAAAGGTCTCATCACAGTGAATCCCTAGGGTGAGAGTAAATCCCTTTGCAACCACCCTAGCTTTGAAAGTGTGCACTTTCCCATCCATGTCGATCTTTTTCTTGAAGATCCATTTGCACCGACTGTCTTTTAACCAGGTACATGATCAACCAAGTTACACACTTGGTTATAATACATGGACTGAATCTCATTCTCCATTTCTTCCTTCCATTTAGCAGCCTCATGGCCTATCATCACTTCCTTATAGTTAGCTGATTCATCGAAACTTTCCAGAATACGATTATTGACAAACGTATCACCCTTTGTAGTTAGATGGAAACCATAGAACTTAGGTGGCATGCTAACCCTACCGGATCAATGAAGGGTTAATCGGTTGTCAACTAGCTCAACTAGAATTTCTTCCTTGTGTTTAGTGCTAGTGTTGTGTAACGACCAAAAATCTCAACCAATTTAAAATTTTCAAAAAACGACCCAATACCATTAAAGTTACAAAAAGGTTTTCAATACATTTCATTTTAAGTATTCCCAGAATCTCATCTCAATATAAACACGAGGAGCGGTACGATCACGCCTTTGCCTTGCCACGGTCTCATGAAGAACCTGAAAAACATAAAACCACAACTGTAAGCCCGAAAGCTTAGTGAGATATCCCCAAAATACCAACCACATATACCATACACGCATAGCATGCCACAACATATCTGATCACAGAACAGCCATGCACTTCGGGTCTACTGTGTGACTGGTCCGCCGCACCGGCCTACAGTCCACCTGGTCCACCCTCTGAGTCTAGCCATAAACCTCGAGTCTACAGTGTGATTGGTCCGTCCGCACCGGGCCTTCAATCCACCTGGTCCACTCTCCAAATCTAACCACATACATCGAGTCTGCAGTGTGATTGGTCCGCCCGCGGGCCTTCAATCCACCTGGTCCACTCTCTGAGTCTACAGTATGACTAGTCCGCCCACACCGGGCCTTCAGTCGGCCTGGTCCACTCTCCGAGCCTCGGCACGACTGGTCCGCCCTCTTGGGGCCTACAGCCTATCCGGACCGCTCGTTGGGCCTTCGGAACAACCGGTCCGCCCTGGGTATCTTGGCCTACAGCACAAAGCAGGACCCGCCTCAACCCAACTCCAGTCCAAACAACCATGTGCACATATACATACAATCATATAGCAATTCACAGTCACCAAGCAGATCAAACAGATCGCATAACATATCATCATCCTAACCAGGATACCGACCTAACAGGTCACTAGCATAGCATCTCCCTATCTCTCAAGATACCGATCTCAATCAGGTCTCTAACATATACCATCCTAGTTCTCAGGATGCAAACATATCAAAGCAATAACATAACAACAACTACCCGGATCTCAATCCGATAAGGGCCGGCCTTGGTGCCTTAGACCCTGTTGATATAGTGAGGATAACTCACCTCGAAACTGTCGGCTGAAAGGATAAGATCCCGCTGCTCCAAACTCCGACACGAACTCCTTCACTGAACACCAAAACACTTATCTCAATACATACCCTTAATTACCAAAATACCCCTGGAAGACAACTGGTCAACCTTTGGACAAGGTCAAAGTCAACCCCTAACTGACTCTACTCGCCGAGTCAACCCGATGACTCGCCGAGTCCCCATACTCAGAACTTCCCTCAATCCGCGACCTAACTCGCCGAGTCACCCCGAGACTCGTCGAGTCCAACAACACTGAGTCCACTCGCCCATAACTCACTGAGTCATCCCTTGACTCGCCGATTCTCGACTCAACCAGAAAATATTGGGACTCTTCGACAAGACTCGCCGAGTCTAAGGCTATCTTCAACCTACTCGGCGAGTTGTTCATACAACTCGCCGAGTTCCAGGCCATCTTCATCCAACTCGCCGATTTGTTCTTCCAACTCGTCGAGTTCCATCCTATCTTCAAGCAACTCGTCGAGTCTACCCATTTGACTCGCCGAGTACCACCGGTCTGAATCCATACAGAAGCATTCCAGGCCATGTAATTGATCCAAAACATAGATCTAGCCTCCTACAACCCATCCATCACGTAAAGTGGCAAACTTTACGTGAATCCAAAGAGATCTATGCATTTTGCACATTAGGGATAGGGTTTGGGACATGATAGCTTCACCCAACACTCAACACAGGGACTTAATGCACATTTGGACCATCACCACTCCAAATCTGAGGTAGCAACCTCAGATCTAACTTCCAAACTCCAAAACATACCAAGATAAGCTCCCCACAAACCCCAAAATGATGAATCCATAAGAGTAACATCCCAAGGACGAGATATTACCTCAAAAGAACGCCCCAACTGCAATGGAACTCGAATCCAAGCAAGCCCCCTTGCTCCAAGCCTCTTCTTCTTCAAGATCTCTTCAACAATCACCTCTCCAAGCTCCAATCCATTCAACAATGGGGTTTCTCCACGAAATTAGGGTTTTTGGAACTCAAGGGATGATAAGGAGGCTAGGGAGGAAACATAATGTTCTTTATATAGGGCTCAACCCCGAGAATTAGGGTTTTCTCCATTCAGCGCCTACTCGCCGAGTCCACCTTACTGACTCGCCGAGTTGGCCACTTAACACGCGACCAAGTCGCGACTCTACTCGCCGAGTCTACCCATGGACTCGCCGAGTCGCTCTTTCCCAATTTACTCTTTTAGCCCTTCAACTCTACTCTTGATATTTCAGGATGTTACAATTCTCCCCCACTTAAATTAGGCTTCGTCCTCGAAGCCTACGGCAACACAACTCTTGGAAATACTCTTGTCATGCACTACCTAGCATAAATCCAACCAGGTTTCTCAAAACACAACCATAGAACCAGAAACTCGTTTTCTCCTTCCTTACGGTGTCTTGACCACCGTCTCGAGCCGAGCACCGGCTGTACCCTCTAATAATCACACTCAACAACCGATAATTACCCATGATGCATCACTGCTCCAAATATCAACAATCACTCGACCCATATGAGCTAGAAAACCATGAACCATCGGATCCCCGATCCGAATCCCACTCAATCCATTCCATGCTGACGGAAAGACCCATTCTTCAATCTCAGAGCAACTCCCACGAGTTCTCCTCTTGCAATCACATACACATGCTGAACTAGCTCTAGCACCCTTAGGTTGGGAAAACCCGATACACTGATGATATCCTCAAACATCCCCCAGGATGAACCACTAATACATACCCAATTCCCTGATCAGAATCACACTGAGAGCCCAAGACTCTCTCCCTGCATCCCTTCCGAGCCTCTTGGCTCTACACCTGCGGAATTCCCTCCGCGACCTCAGCAGACATCCCAAACCGGATGTGCTTCTATTCCACTGCCGCAAACACGCTGCTCAATAAACATACTCAGATTACTTTAATCATAACTCTGCTCTGCCGCTTTCACTTCCGTGAACTTGCACTCCCTCTCGGAGTTACACACCTCTCTCTTTTTCCTTTACCAAGGAATCCACTTGGCCACATTGTCACTCCGACAAGTGCCACGGTGCTCTCCCCACGCTACACCACCCTTTTTATAGCGTATCCTCTATCCATCCAACACACATAATCTGACTCTCAACGCAGGGACTCTCAAGCCCATGCACTATCTCAACTAATCAAGATCACTACCCGGGGCCAGACCTTCTAACGCAATCACACTGTAACATACACAATCCATATCCTCGAATCGATCCAACAATACCTGCAGAGTCTTCAGCATGACTGGACCGCCTCACCAGGCCTTCAGCCAATCTGGACCACACTCATAACCTTCAGCCAATCTGGACCGCTCTCAGTGCCTTCAGTTAGGCTGGACCGTTCTCCGAGCCTTTGGCCTGACTGGTACGCCTACCGGCCTTCAGTCTATCCGGACCGCTCAACTAGCATTCATCATTCCGAGCTATCTCTCCCGAAAATCCTCCCATGCATATTGTTCTAGCCCTTTAAGGGTTCCGAACTCTGTCTCAATCGCACATGCTCGATCTCGGCCTGCTCCCAGGCCCTCCACAATCGAATGCCCTAGGTCTGTATTCCGCCCCGCATGCCCGACACTTGCTCCTACCAGCCTACACTCTGGACTGACGGAACATTGCTGAATCCCAACAGCTAAGCACCCTCAAATACTCATCGACCTCCCGGAGAATATTCCAATTCTCCCCCACTTGTAGCACTGATTAACAACCACTGGTCGCCAACACCGACCACCCAGAACAGCTCTGCACAAAACCAACACTTACACGCAGACTGATTCCCACAAGCATAAACAACCTTAACAAGATCCCACATCAACACTGATAACCCGCTCGAAAGAAATTCAACCTGCATCTAACCACTCCTCAGAAAGCAGATGCTACCCGGCCTTCAACCCAATGCCAGGTTTCCACTAATAACCCTCATGGATGATAACCAACGAAATTCCCAAAACCATAACCCATAACCGACCCAAAACTCTCAAAACGACGAATACCGCATCGAAAACCACACAAAGATACCAACACATAAACAAAACACCACAATAATCACAAGATAACAAGATATCAAGAAAGAAACATACCCGCAACTGCATCCGACACTGCTCTGACCTCCTCTGCCGCAAGCTGATAAGCACGACCCTGAGCCCTTGGGGGCTCCGCTCCACCGTGACCTCCACCCGTGATCCTCAAAGTGGCCGGTGCTAGAGCCTGTACCGGTCCTGCAGCAAGCTGTGGACAGTTGACCCTCAAATGTCCAACCTAATGGAAATGATAACAAACCCTCAAATCCCGAACCAGCGCTAACTGCCGACAATCCCTCGCATAGTGCCCCTCCTTTCCGCACTTGCGGCATGCACCACCGGACCTACAAATTCCGGTGTGACCCCTCCCACACTTCCCACAAGTGTGGCTGCTCAGATCCCCCACTCTAACTTCAACGGTCTTGGACCGTTTCGGCACCGGCTGCGACTGCACCGGAGCCTGCCTTAGCTCACGCAACTGCAACTCAATCTCTAACTCACGCCGCCTAGCGGCCTCCGGCAACTCCAAAAAGGTCTCGCACCTCTGGGTAGACACAAACTGTCTGATATCCCTCTCAAGCATGCTCAGATATCGAGACATCTGAGCCTGCTCCGAAGCGAACTCTGGGCAAAACATCGCCCTCTTAGTGAACATCCTGGTGATCTCAGTCACCGATTCCGAACCCTGCTTCAGCTCAAGGAACTCTTGAGCCAATCTCTCCCTCTCAACTTGCGGAACATAACGAGTGCCGAACATCTCCCTGAACTGATCCCATGAAACCGCAGCCCTCTGCACATCCGAATATGACCCCGTCGTCAATCTCCACCAATCCTTCACCCCGAGCCTCAACAGGTTCAGAGCACACCTCACCCTCTAATCAGCAGGGCATGAACACGTGAAGAAACACCCCTCCACGTCCGATAACCACCTCATAGCAACAATTGGGTCCTGAACTCCATCAAAGGTGGGAGGCTTCGTATTGTCGAAGTCCCGATACTGAAAGCCCCGACCAGCTCCTCCCCCTGCCGCTGCTACAGCTATTGTAGCCGCCGCGATAGCCGTCTCTGTGAAAGCTGCATAGCGCTCATCAAAATACTCAACCATGGCGGTCCTGATCGACCCAAACAGCTCCGGCAACTCAGCCCGGAACAACTCAGCAATCTCGTCACGCAGGATCTCACGAATCCTCGCATCCAACTCGCACGTACTCATCTGACCGATAACCTCGGGGGGTACTAACCCGCCCGGAACTCCCTCTCCTGCTCCCAATCCTGATCCGGATCCACTCTCATCATGCCTCGGAATCTCCATACTGAAAAACACCACACAAAATCTCAGACTCTTCCCACTCTCATGGGATCCAACTCTCTCAACCCAACCCTAGAGATCTTGGTTTCCCTGATACGCGTATGGGTCCTGTTCTTTCAGTAGTACGGGCCCATACTACCTTCCACACCTACCCATATTTGTATGAAGTACTACCACAACACCCTAGTGAAAACATGCATAACAACTCTCAACCCTCACCACTAGAGGAACACTGAAAATCTCCCACAAGGAAACCCTAGGCTACAGGCATCACAAATCAGGCAACATTATCATGAAATCCTGAAGATCCCTAGCCTAACACTAGCATGCTGTTCTATCAAAGCTCAAAAACAAATAACATGCATGGTATTTTGGGGTTACTTACTGGCTCCGGCTGATCGTACCTCCGCATCCGCCTTTACTCATTTTGAAAACCATTTTAAATATTCTTTTGAAAACTCTCCTCGATTTGAGACTGGAGTCACACGAGTGTTTATCCAATTCACTCAAACCAAGGCTATGATACCAACTTGTAACGACCAAAAATCTCAACCAATTTAAAATTTTCAAAAAACGACCCAATACCATTAAAGTTGTTACAAAAAGGTTTTCAATACATTTCATTTTAAGTATTCCCAGAATCTCATCTCAATATAAACACGAGGAGCGGTACGATCACGCCTTCGCCTTGCCACGGTCTCATGAAGAACCTGAAAAACATAAAACCACAACTGTAAGCCCGAAAGCTTAGTGAGATATCCCCAAAATACCAACCACATATACCATACATGCATAACATGCCACAACATATCTGATCACAGAACAGCCATGCACTTCGGGTCTACTGTGTGACTGGTCCGCCGCACCGGCCTACAGTCCACCTGGTCCACCCTCTGAGTCTAGCCATAAACCTCGAGTCTACAGTGTGATTGGTCCGCCCGCATCGGGCCTTCAATCCACCTGGTCCACTCTCCGAATCTAACCACATACATCGAGTCTGCAGTGTGATTGGTCCGCCCGCGGGCCTTCAATCCACCTGGTCCACTCTCTGAGTCTACAATATGACTGGTCCGCCCACACCGGGCCTTCAGTCGACCTGGTCCACTCTCCAAGCCTCGGCACGTCTGGTCCGCCCTCTTGGGGCCTACAGCCTATCCGGACCGCTCGCTGGGCCTTCGGAACAACCGGTCCGCCTTGGGTATTTTGGCCTACAGCACAAAGCAGGACCCGCCTCAACCCAACTCCAGTCCAAACAACCATGTGCACATATACATACAATCATATAGCAATTCACAGTCACCAAGCAGATCAAACAGATCACATAACATATCATCATCCTAACCAGGATACCGACCTAACAGGTCACTAGCATAGCATCTCCCAATCTCTCAAGATACCGATCTCAATCAGGTCTCTAACATATACCATCCTAGCTCTCAGGATGCAAACATATCAAAGCAATAACATAACAACAACTACCCAGATCTCAATCCGATAAGGGCCGGCCTTGGTGCCTTAGACCCTGTTGATATAGTGAGGATAACTCACCTCGAAACTGTCGGCTGAAAGGATAAGATCCCGTTGCTCCAAACTCCGACACGAACTCCTTCACTGAACACCAAAACACTTATCTCAATGCATACCCTTAATTACCAAAATACCCCTGGAAGACAACTGGTCAACCTTTGTACAAGGTTAAAGTCAACCCCTGACTGACTCTACTCGCCGAGTCAACCCGATGACTCGCCGAGTCCCCATACTCAGAACTTCCCTCAATCCGCGACCTAACTCGCCGAGTCACCCCGAGACTCGTCGAGTCCAACAACACTGAGTCCACTCGCCCATAACTCACTGAGTCATCCCTTGACTCGCCGATTCTCGACTCAACCAGAAAATATTGGGACTCTTCGACAAGACTCGCCGAGTCCAAGAACAGACTCGCCGAGTCTAAGGCTATCTTCAACCTACTCAGCGAGTTGTTCATACAACTCGCCGAGTTCCAGGCCATCTTCATCTAACTCGCCGATTTGTTCTTCCAACTCGTCGAGTTCCATCCTATCTTCAAGCAACTCGTCGAGTCTACCCATGTGACTCGCCGAGTACCACCGGTCTGAATCCATACAGAAGCATTCCAGGCCATGTAATTGATCCAAAACATAGATTTAGCCTCCTACAACCCATCCATCACGTAAAGTGGCAAACTTTACGTGAATCCAAAGAGATCTATGCATTTTGCACATTAGGGCTAGGGTTTGGGACATGATAGCTTCACCCAACACTTAACACAGGGACTTAATGCACATTTAGACCATCACCACTCCAGATCTGAGGTAGCAACCTCAGATCTAACTTCCAAACTCCAAAACATACCAAGATAAGCTCCCCACAAACCCTAAAATGATGAATCCATAAGAGTAACATCCCAAGGACGAGATATTACCTCAAAAGAACGCCCCAACTGCAATGGAACTCGAATCCAAGCAAATCCCCCTTGCTCCAAGCCTCTTCTTCTTCAAGATCTCTTCAACAATCACCTCTCCAAGCTCCAATCCACTCAACAATGGGGTTTCTCCACGAAATTAGGGTTTCTGGAACTCAAGGGATGATAAGGAGGCTAGGGAGGAAACATAATGTTCTTTATATAGGGCTCAACCCCGAGAATTAGGGTTTTCTCCATTCAGTGCCTACTCGCCGAGTCCACCTTACTGACTCGCCGAGTTGGCCACTTAACACGCGACCAAGTCGCGAATCTACTCGCCGAGTCTACCCATGGACTCGCCGAGTCGCTCTTTCCCAATTTACTCTTTTAGCCCTTCAACTCTACTCTTGATATTTCGGGATGTTACATATTGTTTGAGATTCCTTATTTGGATCTTAATTTTTTTTTAAGATCAATAGCACTCATACCGACCTCTTTGAATACGAGCTCTTTCTTTCTCTCTCTCTCTCTCTCCCCCTCTATCTCTATTGAAAGACTCATCTTCGAGTTATAAAGACCACTTTATCAGTAGGTTTATAGAATAAGTATCCAAATGAATTTTGTGGGTAGCCAATGAAATAACACTTCGCGGCTCTAGTTTTAAGTTTTTCATGAGTCTCTCATCTTACGAGTGCTTTACAACCCCATACATTGATATGTGATAGTAAGGGAACTTCCTTTTTCCACATCTCATGAGGTGATTTGGCAACCTTTTTTGTTGGAACAAGATTCATGATATGTGCGGCTGTCTCCAAGTCATAACCCCATAAATAAATAGGAAGAGAAGCTCGACTCATCATGGAACGAACCATATCTAGTAAGGTTCGTTTATGCCTCTCATCCACACCATTAAGTTATGGTGTTATGGGAGGAGTCAATTATGAAACAATTCTACATTCCTTAAGATAGTCATGGAACTCGAAACTCTGATACTTCTCACCTTTGTCAGATTTGAGAGTCTTTATCTTCCTACCTAATTGATTATCGACTTCGTGCTTAAAATCTATGAACTTTTCGAAGGTTTACGATTTATGTTTGATTAAGTAGATATAACCATGTCTACTATAATCAATTATAAATGTCACGTAATATCGACATACATCACTTGTGGTGAATCTAAATTGGCTACACACATATCTATGGATTAGGTCTAACAATCCTTCACCTCTTTTAAATTTTCCAGTTAAAGGTGATTTTGTCATCTTGCTTAAGTGACAAGATTCACATTCATCATCTATCTTAAGATCAAATGGTTCCAGCATTCCATCCTTTTGGAGTTGGGCGGTATGTTTCCTATTTATTTGTTTAAGACGACAATGCTACAATCATGCCTTATTTACACAATGGACAAAAAAATATGAAATACATTATGCCTAAGTTAGCAACATAGGTCACAATTTCATACAATCCATTACAAGGTAAAGCTTCAAATTGATGTCCAATAAACCCCACATGCTCCATTAATAATGATAATTTTTGATTTGTCCATCACTCAACTTTATATTCCCAAATTAGTATGATGGTTAGCCATGCACGCTGTACTACCGACATATAAAGAGTGATGTGCATTTTCATGGATTAGCATATATTTCACATTTTACCCTAAAGTAAATAGAGATGGGATTTATATAAAAGGTTCTAGTACTTTAAATGTAGATAGTGAGAATTGAAACCCATTCAACGATCATTTTATAGGCCATTTCATTAGACCCCTTAGTATAGCTTCATCTAGGGTTTAAAATGTAGATAGTTAGAAGTCGAAACTCTTTACGTCTGTTAGGGTGCTATTCTCTTGGTGTCGAGAAATAGGATATTAATGCTTATAGTTCAAAATAAGTGGTGGTTGTTATCCGGTTGGGAACAACGAAAGATCCGATGGGACATGATGGTTCGGGATCTTCATGGGATTTGAGGAAGACGTGATGATCACTTTTATGACATGGTGATTTTTACGGTGACTAGTTATATAACCAATGCAAAACATGGAAGTGTCTTATTGGTTACCAGTTCAAATTCAAATATTATGTCGATTATAAAAGGAAATTGGTGATATTATTTTCAAACTTTATGCTCTCAGAACAAATTTCCCAATATCATCAGTGTTTCATCGTCTTCATAAATCCTTGCAATCACAACAATGGTGGCTCCTAACACCAATGTTGATCCCACAAATAACACCAATGAAGAAGAAATTTCACAACACATGATGAATATTCAAAACACGAATCTTCGTTTACTGCGAATAGTTGATCAATATCCAGAACAATTATAAATGTTGATTTCAACTCTAAATCACTCTATTCTTTCCATGATATTATCGTTTTCGTTTGCAGATTTGATGACTTGGCTATCGCTTGCTGGTTCTAACACAATATTCAACAAAACCACAAAGGTGGTTACGTTTCAACTGATGAAAAACAAGATGAGAAAGCTTACAAAGAAGTAGTTTGCCTAGATCATGAAGTTGCCTATTTTAGTTTCTTTTTATGAAGTCACTAATGAACAAGTTCTTCACATGTTCAACAAGATGGGGCATCAGCCAGTGCTAACTGGAATAAGTCTGTTTAGAAAATTGAATCTTCCGTGTGTTTAGAGTTTTCTTTTTGGTATCGTATTGTGATGCTTGACTGATCGCAGTTCAGGGTTAGACAAAGCAAAATTAGAAGTTTATGGAATGCTTGCTAGCGTATACTATGATTTGAATGTTGGTTATGCCACAGAACTATGGCGGGAATTTGGGTTAGAAATTACTCACACCAATCTGACAAATAGTGTTTCCTATGCTCGATACTGGAGTTTGATTCTCAAGGAGGTGTATGAACAAGAAGGGATTTTGGTTCCTTTAGATGTCGAAACTATTGAGTTTTCGAGATTTCTTGCTCCAATACTTATTGTTGATGATCCAATTATTTTCCTAAATGTTGCTCGAATCCCATATGCAATGTCGAGGCGTACTGATCCGAAAAAACCCATCTTTTTCTATACTTGGTATCCGTTGATGCTAATGTTTCAGTTGGTGTTATTCTACCAAAAGGAGCTGAGGATTATTCTAAATCTGCAAATGTACTAAAGAAGAAGAAGCGGACTGAGAAACCACAAACCGAGAAGCCACAACCTGTGGTGCAGGAAGTTGCTAAAGAAGTTATTCCATCAAAGACTGGTATTCTCAAGCGAAGTAAGAAACCAGCCAAGAGGCCTTGTGATTCTCTAGTCAGGCCATTAGTTAAAGAACCTGAAATAGAGGCAACTAAGCAAACACAAGTTAATTCTTCGTATACTCATCCATATCAGAAGGTATAAAGAATATTTGCAAACCTCAATTCAATAGAAGATGTGTGTTATTTAGAGACATTCATGTTCCTGCTTCTCTCGAATCAAAGAAATGATAGCCATTTGATATGGCCCATAAATTACAACAAAAGAAGAAAAAAGCCTCAAGATCCACGTGATCAAGTGATGTGCACAAAAGTACCCACTAATTTTAATATTTATAACCTAACAAACTTAGACTATCTATGCATTTATAGGCAGTGTACCTAGTCAGATTACAGTATAGCTTAGGTAAGTCGGGTGTCGATCACAGGGAACGGTGGATTAATTCAATATATTTAATTATAGGTTATAGGTCACACGAAAAGAATAAAGAAATAAATTTCAAACTTACAATTAATTAACTACTCTCGATAAACTAACAGGAAAACAAATCTCTTCAGGTACTTTGGTTTAGACAAATTACACCTTAAAAACATAGACAATTGCATACACAAATTCATTTATTCATATTCACCGATTCCTAAAATGATTAGATTCGCGTTCACTATAACTAATCCTTTAGCAAACAAGTCAATTTAAACAGTGATCAGTTGATTAAACTAACATGCTTCCTAGTGTTCAGTTCGTATCAAGCAAGACTTGTAAATATAGTTAATAGAATTATTAATTCAATTTAACCTCTTGTTGATGGTCATCAAACAAGGCTCACACATTAACTTACTTATTCTCAAGTTAATCCTAGTTTCACCTTCGTTATTCCTAGACTTATAATCTCGATGGTCATCAAAAATCATAAGAGACAAGCAATCAAGCAGATGTTCAAGCAACTCAATTCACTTAACAATTAACAGAAAATAATCATCATTAACACGTAAGGATCTTCTAACAAGCTTGGCAAGATAAATTAAACATAAACAAACAATTCAATATAGCAATTAGTCTAATAATCAAAGCTTCATTCAATCATAAACACAAAATAAAAGGTTTTTACACCCAAATCAGAAACTGAATACAGAAAAGTACCACAATGGAATGCTAAACATGGTCATATTAACAACCCATATGATTACCGACATGTATCCATTCTCCAATCCTTCCGATCTCCTCTCCCGTTAGCTTAACGACCTTCCGGCCGCCTTCTAGACCCTCAAAACGGCTTAACAAAAGTTAAATATCGACTAAACTAAGTTGGAAGTCGAATCCCCCCTCCCGGTTAGCTGAAAATCGAGTTTTATAACCTTTGTAGCCGACTTACGTACGTTGGGCGTAAGTCGGATTACGCGGGGCGTACTAAGGATCACTACGCGATTGAACATATCCGAGGCCAACCAGTACGCGGCGCGTACCCTTAAGTTACGCGGGGCGTACGTTACTTTGATCGTTACGCGAGGCGTAATTGCTATGGACGCGGGGCCTAGTCATCTAATCCAGCATTTTTAATTTCTTTTAGCTTCTAAGTCCGGTTTCCGCATTCAGTCTTTTCTTTTGTGCTTTATCGACAACGAATAGCTGCAAAACATAATTCAAAGCATTATGAGTACTTTTTAGTTCTATAAGAGAATAAATAAGGCCAAAATATTAAGATAAAGTGCATAAATATATTTATATATATATATATATATATATATATATAAATACACATATCAAAATACCCCACACTTAGCCTTTGCTTGCCCTCAAGCAAATTTACTTTTAATTTTTACCAATATCACATTAAACAATCCATTTAAAACTCAGCCATTATGCCAAGACCTCAACGCATGCTTTTGTGTCTAAAATTTTCCTAAAGTACCCCCCCCCCCCCCATATTTTAAATACTCACAATCTTCATAAACACTCGCCCACTTTTTCCGAACAATGCTCATTTTATGCAACCCTCCGAATCCATCCGCAGAAAACCTCTTAACCTCAAGGTATTTTTAGTTGAGCAACCTAAGCATACATAATCTAGAATTACAACTTTTCGATACCACTATGGAGCTCTTTTGGAATTCTTCAATTCTTTGACATTTGATCTTTAATTTCTTTGAATTCACCACCTTTGTTGATTTGATTTCTGGTATCTTCAACTTTTTGGATTTCTTGGAATTTTGATCTTTTGATCTTCACTTTATTTGCTCCAAAATTCTTCAAACTTTTTTTCGTAATTTTTTTATATTACATGTACCTCACTTTTTTCACTCAAAACCTACATGCTTAAGCAGAGGCGCTCAACCTCAACCTTTATAGGTTAATGATAATAATTTTCCTGGATACATTTCAGGTTTAGGCTGCTAAACATATTGCATCCCTCAAACTAAGCGGGGTTATGTTTTTGTTCCATGATTTCACTAAAATAAGGGAAGCCACAAATGCACTATAACGTGTATTGGCTCAACTAAACATTTGAGTTCTCATCGGATCATTTCATACAATATTAGCAAAATTTAAATTATCACCAGATTTTTCTAAATTAAACTATTATTTCAAGTTTTTAAAACTTTTAAATTTAATTTACTTTTACCGACCCCCTACCCCCACACTTATTTCATACAATGCCCTCATTGTATGCTAAAACAAATTAAGAACATAAAAAGGGAGAAAAAGGAACAGACTCCCCTGGGTAGTTGTGGCGAGATCGAATGGGGCTGCTACAAGTTGCTCCAAGTATTACTGAAGGACTGAAAACTGGAACTGTTGCTTCTGAATTCGCCGTAAAATAAAATCAAGACCACCATCTTCAAAAATGTGGTGCAAAAGATTGCAACAAATGCAATGTGTAATAGCCATGACGTGGGAAAGTGTCGACCATGTCGTCTCGTCAAGAATGACATCCTCTTCTCGCGATGAAAAATCCCCCACAACATAAGAAAGTGTCAACCATGTCATGGCAGCCGGGATGATACGTCTTCCTCGCGTCAAAATAAAACTCTATGGTGTGGGAACTGCTCATCCATATCATAAGAGTCAAAACATCGTAAAAATGCCAATCTTCAAAACGATCGCTCACGAAATAAATATGCACCCCACACTTATGACAAATTGTGCGTCTTGACTATATTCTTCAACTCTCACACGGCTCCCTCTAGCAACAGTCGGACCTAGCTACTGAACTTACTGCCAACTTTCTAAGGGCGAGAATTCTGCAGAAATCTAAACAACCAAAGAGCATCAACATGGAAAACAAAAGTAAAACAAACTAAATCCAAGTTTAATTACATACCAAATACTAAAAAAACTAAACTAAACTAAAAATAACACAAAATAAACAAAATAAAAAGGATCACTCATCATCTCCATCATCATGTGGCTGTGTCCCAGAAGTATCGGCCCCATCATGTCGTGGCTGGAATGGTGGTGGGTAGGGAACCGAATACTGAAACCCCTGGTGGGCAAAGAATGCGTTCAACGCATCCCCATACCACCGTTGTTGCCTGTCCACATGTGCAACATACTCGCTAAGGTTCTGGACCCTCATGTCAAGACGGTCAATACCCTAAGCCAGGTAGCGCATATCAATCTCCGGCTCAGGTCCCTGCTGCGCTCCCCGAGGAGCAGGTCTACGCCGCTGGACCCGTCTCGGTTGTGGCTCGGCGGCACCCTCCTCATCTGCCACATCATCTGCTCGAACCCTCAAGACACCATCTCCACCCCGCTCTAATACACGCATCGACTCTAACAGCTGAAGACTCATCGGCCTCATGTCGTGAAACGCCATCGATCTCGTGATCTCACGCGTCAGCAATTGATATGATCGAGCTAACCGCGTGACAAAATTCCCTCCGCAAATTGGGCTATCCCCCCGAAGTCCCCTGGCCCTCCGTCCCAAATATGCAGCTAAAGCAACTGGAAGGTTCAGGTGCCTCCCCGGACTAACAAGTGCCCATAGGAAATACAAGTCCGTCGAAGGCACTCTCTCACTGTTCTTGTGATGCGTGAGAGACATAGAAATCAACCGGTGCAACATTCGGTATGCAGTAGACCGAATCATCCCCCCTCGTGCGGTAGATGGTGTATAAACTCCTCCCGTAATCTCGGCCCAAAAAGTGTTCTCGTTATAGTCTTATGGCCAGTCCGTGAGACAATCAGCAAGGAATGCCGGGAAGTGGACACTCCTCGTCTCATCGGTTGTGTATATACCAACCCGAGTCGCAAGCTCGATCACGCTGCATTCCCGGCTCACTCCTCCCAGTCTGAAACCAAAGGCTGTCCTGTCATCGAGTGCCTTCCTAGGATCATAGGAAACTGTAGCGTAGAACTCCAGCAAAAACTCCCGATAAACAGGCTCCTGGACCCTGAACAAACATGCCCATCCCTGACACACGAACAAATCCACACCACTCGCGTCCGAGTGCGTGTATTGCAAAAATTCCTGGATCAATGCAGCAAGTCCAATCCTGGTAGCCAATTCCCAATCGAATGAGGGTTCAATATCAATCTCTTTGGTGAGAAGCAAGCTCAAGTTAGTGACATAACGTGCCCGGGTTGCGTCGTTCAACGTTTGCGGAAATTGTAAAAAACGATGATCGGTCACATCCTCGGGTGGGTTGGTCCTTTGCGTCCTTCGGGCCATAATTTGTGTGTTGGATTTAACAGGAAAAGATGAAAAATCGAGATTCTTGGAGATAAGTCGCCGTCACAGCGTATGCAAAGAAAGGAGAGGGTTGAAAGAATAACACAAAAGTCAAGGGTCAAAAGATATAACCTGGTCGTCGTATTACGCGGGGCGTAACGATAAGTTACGCGGGGCGTAACCCCATTTCCTTGAAAATCCATACGCGATCCGGGGTTCATTACGCTTAGCGTAAGTAAACTCACGTGGGGCGTAAGTTTAAATGAAAATTCCCCTTTTTCTTTAATTTAACTTCCTTTTCTTATAATTGTTTAATTAAGGGACTTACAACTTAATTATTTTTTTTCTTTTTAATTTCTTTAGCTAATGATGACTTCACGATGAGTTATAAAAAAAAAAACTGAGATGTCATAATCACTTATCTTTGTCAAGATCAAACAACAATGGTTGATCAAAAACTTTTGCATGCAAGAATTGGTTTGCGAAAATACCCACTTTCGGAACCCGTTAGAATATTTCCTTTGTTTTCCTTGCACCTTTAACTAAAAGCGGAACAAGAAGTGACCTAACTAGTCAAGAACAACAAGAGCTCGGTCTTCCACTTAACCACCACAATACACCTTGCTATACTACGCCTCATGGATTGAGTTGGACAAATCAACAAAGTAGTAGGCTAAGCAGGTCAAGAATTCCCTAATCGCTTTTATCCTCGAAACCCATGCAAAAAGTAATGTCAAGCAATGTGTACAATCCCAAATTCCTGCAAATAACAACAAGAACCTTCCCAAAAAGTGAAATGATATCATCGAAAATAAAACTAAAAAAAAAATAAAATAAAAAACTAACTAATAACGAATAATCAAATAAACTAAATTAATGACACGCCGTTCCCCGGCAACGGTGCCAAAAACTTGATGTGCACAAAAGTACCCACTAATTTTAATATTTATAACCTAACAAACTTAGACTATCTATGCACTTATAGGCAGTGTACCTAGTCAGATTACAGTATAGCTTAGGTAAGTCGGGTGTCGATCACAGGGAACAGTGGATTAATTCAATATATTTAATTATAGGTTATAGGTCACACGAAAAGAATAAAGAAATAAATTTCAAACTAACAATTAATTAACTACTCTCGATAAACTAACAGGAAAACAAATATCTTCAGGTACTTTGGTTTAGACAAATTACAACTTAAAAACATAGACAATTGCATACACAAATTCATTTATTCATGTTCACCGATTCCTAAAATGGTTAGATTCGCGTTCACTATAACTAATCCTTTAGCAAACAAGTCAATTTAAACAGTGATCGGTTGATTAAACTAACATGCTTCCTAGTGTTCAGTTCGTATCAAGCAAGACTTATAAATATAGTTAATCGAATTATTAATTCAATTTAACCTCTTGTTGATGGTCATCAAACAAGGCTCACACATTAACTTACTTATTCTCAAGTTAATCCTAGTTTCACCTTCGTTATTCCTAGACTTATAATCTCGATGGTCATCAAAAATCATAAGAGACAAGCAATCAAGCAGATGTTCAAGCAACTCAATTCACTTAACAATTAACAGAAAATAATCATCATTAACACGTAAGGATCTTCTAACAAGCTTGGCAAGATAAATTAAACATAAACAAACAATTCAATATAGCAATTAGTCTAATAATCAAAGCTTCATTCAATCATAAACACAAAATAAAAGGTTTTTACACCCAAATCAGAAACTGAATACAGAAAAGTACCACAATGGAATGCTAAACATGGTCATGTTAACAACCCATATGATTACCGACATGTATCCGCTTCCGTTAGCTTAACGGCCTTCCGGCCGCCTTCTAGACCCTCAAAACGGCTTAACAGAAGTTAAATATCGACTAAACTAAGTTGGAAGTCGAATCCCCCCTCCCGGTTAGCTGAAAATTGACTTTTATAACCTTTGTAGCCGACTTACGTACGCTGGGCGTAAGTCGGATTATGCGGGGCGTACTAAGGATCACTACGCGATTGAACATATCCGAGGCCAACCAGTACGCGGCGCGTACCCTTAAGTTACGCGGGGCGTACGTAAACCTATTAATTCAATTTTCGAGGAGACAGGAAATCCTAGTGTCAATGTAAACCTATCTAATATGGATACAAAAAAAAATCGAGTGATCACACATCTACATCCATCCCTGAGCAAACTACTGTTATACTGCACGGGGTTTTGCATACTGAGTCCTATACGGAGGAGGTTCAAACTCCAAAAATCCCTGTAAACTTATCTGATAAGGACATAAATTTTAACATAGGTGAACGGGTGAAGAAAAAAGAAGCCATTATTACTTCAACTCTTGAAACATAAATCATTCCTACTTCTACCATAATTTCATCCACCATCGAAACCTCAACTTTCAAAATAATCACTTTGTTACCAAAACTTTAATCATCCATTCCAACTTCACTGCCAGTATCAACCAATTCAACAACTTACTCCATGATCATACATGAACCCATTACTACTCTTTTCTCTTCTCAATCCACTAAAGCTGAGAGAATAGTTCAACAAGACGAACCAAATGATGATGAAATCATGGTTCTTTTGCTGAGTTGCAATTCAGCCCAGTGGAGGATAATGTACCTAATAACATGATTATGTCAGGTAAACAATTCAAAATCCTCAACAAAAAAATTAATTCTATTTTACAAATTCAAGCAGATACTAAGGAAGGCATTACGTTACTAGGATAGAGATGGAGTACTTGTTAAAGTTTCAGGAGAATCGTCTTCGCAATCTGGTTGAAAGTCTTGAAAAATCACAACTCAAAAGGTTGAATGTTCAGTATAAAAGCTATGAATACAAAATTCAAAAGCTTTATGATGTTTCCAAGGAGTGTCATGATCTTTTTGTTGAGCAAGTAACAAATATAAAGGAGTATGTGGATCAGAAAATGGCTTAACTTAAATCAGAAATGGCCAAAGAAGAGGAAAAGATGGAGAAAAATTATACTATCTTGCCCAGTAAAGTTGATGTTATTGTAGATGCTATCACGAAGTTGGTTGAATTCAATAGTGACCATTTGACCAATCGTGATGTAAACCAGAGAAGGATTCTCAGGTGTTCGCAAAGATGGAAGAATTCTTAACAAGTATCAAAGACTCAATTTTGCAAGTTGCTATTTCGAATCAATCCTCTATTTCTCAAGAATCAATTTCTAAATTATTTTGTCTATCCAGACAAATATCAAAGCAAAACTTGCTTCCATTGTTGAGTTGGTTCTTCGATTACCAACAAATGCTCCACCTGCTAAGCAAGTGTCACAAGGGGAGATAAATGATGTGGAGGTGTTGGGTGTTTAAAGGATTCCAAAAAAGGTGCAGTTGTTGGAAAAGTGATTTCGACTCAGGTACCGACTTCACTTCCTGTTTCACTAAACATAACTTCAACAACAATAACAACGAGACAAATCACTAAAGGGATCATTATAAACGAAAGAGATAGAGGATCAGGTTCAATTTCTTTGCCACCACCCTCGAAAAAAAAATCAAGGTGATAAAAGGAAATCTATTACAATAGTTCTTTCTAAAGAAGAAAATAAGAAACAACAAGCCTTAGAGATAGAGAAACAAAGGCAAATCAATATCATAATGTCCCACCTGGCTTGAATAAGGGTGATCCCAACAAGTAGTGGTTTTATGAAATCATTGAAGAAATCGTTTCGATTGGGATGAATGATTATTTTTGCAAAGTGCCCAAGAAGATTTATGATTTTGAAAACTCTAATTTAATTTAGCTTGAATTCCTGATGAATCACATGTTATTCATTTCTTTTTAATTCAAAATTATTGAAAAATTCGAAGATAAAGAAGAATTCAAAACACTGAAGATAAGATTTCATGCAGTCTTGGGAAAGAATGAAGAAGAAGTCCAGACATCAGTGAAGATTGTAAAAATGTTTTCAATCACTCGAGAAAACTCGCTCGAAGCCATTCTTCAAAACTTTCACTATGTGGTTGTTAGAGAAAGTAATGTGATTTGTGAGTTTCCGATTGCTTATTTCCCATTGATGAACTTGAATGGCTTAGTCACTATGACAAGTATTTTAAGCAATGTGGACGTTTCGAAGCTGACAGAAACCAACATGGATGACTTTCTAATTGACTTTTCTCATATCAAGGTTTTCATCAACAACTATTATGATTGCCTTGCAATTATTGATATTGAGTTGGCTATGGTTGTTAGCATGAATTTGAAAGTTCCTCAGTCTTTGATGAAGGGGAAGATATATATTCATAAGTATGAAGATAGGAAGATTATTCATCAACTTATGGGAGTTGTATTTTAAGGGAAGAACAAGAATGGACGAATGACAAAGTTCTTGTTTCAAGTATGTGATTTGGAGAGGTATACGAATGCTTAATATACAAATCTTCTTATTCGAGTCAACAACTGCAAAAAGAATAAAGTTGATGACAAGCCAGAGCTTTGAAAGACGATTATGTTGTATATGGTGGATTGCAATGTACTTCAACAGAATTTAAAGCTTATGGCGTAATTTTGACTTTTCTCACTAAGGGGGAGATTGTAGGGTTCGAAATATAGATAGTGAGAAGTCGAAACTCTTTAAGTCTGTTAGGGTGAAAAATCTGAATGATTTTGATATTGTATGTATTTACAAGGCACGTGTCGAATTCGAACTAGAACGTTTAAGTCCTTATATATTTTTTTTGTTGTCTGTATCACCCTATAAATAGGGTAAGTATTAGGGTAGAGAGTATCTTTTACGTTGTTTATTATTGTAAACTCTCTCAAATACTTGTACTCTTTACATACATAAATGAGACAATAAGATCTTATTTACTCATGTGTGTAAAACCAACTAGTTTTAATCCTATTTTTTAAATATAAATTTAACACACAAAGGCAGTGAACCTATCGATTGTGGTATAGCTAAATAAGTAGGGTATCGAACTCAGGGAACGACAAATTAAATTAATTACTAGAATTAACTAAAAAACAAATAATAAAATAAGGGGTTTTCTCTAGTTTTACATGATTAGAAACTTAAATAAACTAACTAACACGTAATTTAACTAACTAACAACTAAAGGAAGTAAATACCACTAAATTCAATAGTTAAGAGGACTTCTGTTTAGGTTCGAATCATTTGTTCCCATGGATGATTTTATGGTAAATGTATCGGATTAATTCTTCATTGGTTACCGATTAAAGTGATTAGATTAACATTCGCTATAGCTAATCCTTACAAAATAGATTAATTCAAGCAATGACCAGTTGTCTAGATTAATGAATTTCCTAGTTTATTGATTCGGGTTAAGTAAGACTTGTAATTAGCTAATCAAATTGGCGATTCAATTAACCTCTTGTTGATGGTGTATCACATAAGCTCACACATTAACTTACCTATCTTCTAGTTAATTCTAGTTTCACATTCATTATTCCTAGACATATAACTATGTGGCCACATAAATCATATGAAATTAATAACTAAGAGATGTTCGTACAACTTAATTACTGATTTATTGACAGAGAATAGTTGTTATTAACATATGGGGTTCTTTAACAAGCTTAACAAAACAATATCACCAATTAAAATTAACCCTAACGATAAAATCAAGCCATGTTTACAAATTGATCTACCCTAAACAGAAGTTATGACTTTTTAGCTCATTATTACAATAAAAGCAGACGCAAAAACGAATTTAAATAGTTCCAACATGATTCAAGCAAAAGGTTTAATAAGAATAAACTAGAATTTGCCTTAATTCTCTTCGAAATTGAACTTAGGGTTGATTCCTCAGTTTCTCCCGGTCTAGCAGCACCTTCAATCGCAATTCCAGCCTCCTAGGGTTCCAAAGAAGTCCTCATCTCGATCTCAAAGTCCCTATATATAATTTTCTAGAAATAGAGGTGACTCGTCGAGTCAAGGTCCCAACTCGCCGAGTCGATCATTAAAAATCCGTGTACGGCAAGGACTTCTAGAGCTTCGCTAATCTTCGATCCGACTCGTCGAGTCAGCGGTCGACTCGTCAAGTCCTTCTTGTTTTTGGCATTGTTTCTTCTTTGTTTCAACTCCCAAACTTCCAACTGCTTCTCCTGCTTCCCTTTGCTTTTGAGCTTCTCTTTTGGACTAAAATACAATTCAAACACTATTAAGTACCTTTTGTCCATAATATGCAAATACTAAGTTAATAAATAAAAAAATCTACACTAAATATATAGCTAAATATGCACATATCAAAATATCCCACACGTGACCTTTGCTTGCCCCCAAGAAAAACTAAATTTTAGCACACTACTATTACATAAGACAATCCCAATCAAACCCAAACATTATGCCAAGACCGCAACACATGCATTTGTGTCTAAAAATTTTCTAAGGACCCCCTAATTCTAAATACTCACAATCCTTATAAACACTTGCCCACTTCTTTCGAACAATGCTCATTTTATGCATCCCTCCGAATCCATCCACATAAGAATTTCTTAACCTCAATGTATTTTTGGTCAAGCAACCCAAGCATACATAATCTAGAAAATTACAATTTTTCGATACAGCTATAGAACTATTTAGGAATTCTTCACTTCTTTGATAATCGACTGTGATTTCTTTGAATTCACCAACTTTTTTTTTGGTATCTTCGACTTTAAACTTCTTCGGAATTTTGATCTTTTCATCTTCATACTTTGATTGCTCCAAAACTCTTCAAACGTTTCTTGTAATTCTGTCTCTCTATTTTTTTTACATGTAACTCACTTTTTTCACTGAAAACCCTACATGCTTAAGCAGGGGCGCTCAACTTCAGTCTTTATTGGTTAAAGTATTAGTCTTCCTGGATACATTTTTTGTACACGATGTTAAACATGTTCATCCCTTAAACTAATCAAGGTTATGTTTTTGTCTCATGATTTCACTAGAATAAAGGGGGCCACAAATGCACTAGAACATATATAGGCTCAATAAAACATTTGGGTCTTCAAAGAATCATCAAACACAATACTAGCATGAACCCTAATTGCTTTTTACCAAATTTTCTAAATTAAGTCCTAGCAGTTTTATACAAAAAATTTAAAATTTTACTAGTGTAACCAACCCCCTACCCCACACTTAAATTATGAAATGTCCCCATTGCATGTTATGCATGATAAAGAAAAGTAAAGAGGAATTGGAACAAACTCCCCTGGGGTAGTAGTGGCAAGGTCGATATTTCTTCTGAAAAGCTCCATCTTCAATTGACTTTAGGCATGGGAACAGCTCATCCATGCCTTGGGTGTCAAGATGTTGTGTGGTTAGCTCAAATATGTAGGAAAATCCCTCAAAATATCAGGAATTGATGTTTAAAAGTGCAACCAATTGTCATGCGAATTAATCATCGAATCATAAGCTTGAGAGGTTAAATACGTATCAACTCGTCGAGTATGATAGGTGACTCGTCGAGTTGTAGCACGAAAAGGCAGAATTTTTGAAATTACGCTGGGACTCGTCGAGTCAGTAAGTGCACTCGTCGAGTCCATCGCTGGGTGATAAAAATTATATTCTGCTCCAGAGTTAATTCTGATGCATTGGAAAACTAATCATTTGAAACTCTCCTATTTTTTTCCTTTCAATAATTAGACAGTTTCCAAGTCTTCTCTTGGCCGGACTCTAAACTCGGACCCCATTCTCTCTTGCCTAGACTTGACACTTCTATCACTCTCGAGATCCTTTGCATGCAAACCTTTTGTCAAAATTATGAAAATACTAAAACAAACACTTAATAAAAAGAAAAAACAAACCATAAGCAAATCCTAAATTACTTTTCCAAACCAAACAAAATCAAACAAACTCAAACAAAATCAAACAATAACAATTGTTTTAACACAACCAAAATAAAAAGGATAAAACTTCAATCTTCTTCTTCTTCTTCCTCCTCATCCTCCTCATCCTCGTCATCATCATCACGCGCTCCGCTCCCACTTGCTCCGCTTCTTCTTGTGTTCATCCTATCCTCCCACGTCGGCATATAAGGAAATTGGCCCCCGTCCACATGTTGAATGTTGAAGTGATCAAACATTTGGATAAAGGAACGGTTAGCAAAATTCAAGCCCCTTCCCAAATCATCTTGATATCTTCTTCCCTCCTCATTTAATCACCCCGGGGGTATATCATCTTCGACCGGGATCACTGGTGGATCGTGATGTGTTTGCTCGCGTCTCGGCCTTTACCTCAAATATATATTCACAATTATGCACAATCAACAGAAAACTAAGGCTCTGATACTACTGATGGGTTTTCTAGGTTATAAAAAATTCATGTGACATAAAAAACATTTAACCCTTAAGTACACATGCAACCTAGTTAGGATCTATGTTTTCTCTATTGATAGCAATAATCTATATATACATATATATATATATATATATATATATATATATATATATATATATATATATATATATATAAAGAAACCCTAGGAAACCCTACTCGAATTGAAATTATAAGATGTATTAGAGTTACACTTTGATTAATGTAGCAATTAATCAACAAAATCTTCCTTTGAGTTCCGTGGAAAGCAAGCACCGAAAGCTTGGATACCTCTAATGGCTTGTACCCAAAACCCTAGCAACTAGAAGACTTGAAGAGAGGGAAAGCTTACAAAAAGTTTTTGGCTCTTGAGGATTGGAAGGAGTGGATTGAAATATGAGACTCTAGGGGTCCTATTTATAGCTGATAAGGAAGCCTTAGATAATCCTAATTTGAATCTAGTAATAATATCTTAAATTAGATAATTATCCAACTCCTTTATTAACCAATAATATTATCCTAGAAACCGTAAAACACATAGACAAAACCGATCATTCATAGAATCTTCTAGAAAACTTGTATTGCTCAACTATTAAACAATTACAGTTTAGTCCTTGCACTTCTAATTAATTCTAATTAACCCGGAATTAATTCCATTTAATTTTTGATTAATTCTTAATTAATTATTATTATTTCTAATTAATATATTAATCATATAATAGATTAATAAATCATTTCTTATAATTTATTAATCATATAATAAATTAACAAATCAGCCCCTCTCTCTAAATGTCATTTTATTCAGTTATTGGTTATGAGGGCAACCTAAAAAGGACTTCGCTTCTAATTCAAGAATATACCAATTTAGTTATTAGATTAGACACCTTAATCCAACACACACGCACACACACACACACACATACATATATATATACATATTCATATACATGTATACACGTACACGCACATGCGGGCACACATACACACACATAAATTTTAACAAAATTAATTAGTATTTTAAATATTTAATATTTAATAATTAATACCCTTTTAGTTTCCAAAAACATTATTTATCAAAGTTTAGGATCCAAGTTGCAACACAAATAAATGTTTTGGTGTCCTTTATCACATTTATTTTAATCCAACCATGTAGATATCAATTATCAATTATAGTCTACTGTATAATTCCTAGATTCATGTGATCGCTAATAACAAATTTAGTTAGACATGTTTTATCTCATCTATGCCTTAGAACTCTCTTGCTTAGGTATCATTTATCACAAAAGATTTATGATCAAATCATCCAATTTTAAAAACTTGTGTAATTGGCCCATAAATTAGTTATAAAAATCGCAAAAGCACCCGGACCATCAAAAGATAACACTAAGCAGTTAGATATCATTTATCCCACTAGTGCATAAAAGAAATGTTCGGGTGTTCTTCAAAATGAATTGCATATATTTGAGGTTTCTAATAGGTCTTTGCTGTTTTTATAATTCTACTTATATATATATATATATATATATATATATATATATATATATATATATATATATATATATATATATATATATATATCATGGTTATTGCATGAATCCAATATGTCATGGTATACTTTTAAAAATCTTATTTTATGTAAAATCACATTTTAATCATGTTCTTTTATAAAATCCAATTGTATAAAATTGACACGATTAAATTTTAAATTAGTAGCTAGTATTATGTTTGACGTTTGAGCGCTTTAGAACATCTGTAAACCTTTTAATAGAACTTACTTTTATTAAGTAAGGTTTGGAGTTTGATAAGTTCACAAATCCCTATTTTTAACTTATATAATTTTAATCTTGAATTTTCATTGGTTTCTAGTTTGAATAGATAAAGCTTATTTCATTTTAAAACTATTTTTACCACCTTATGTTAAAAGTTAAATTTCATTAAAACCAAACTTCTTTTTGATGTTTATTTATATTCAAATATTATTTTGCATTTGAAAAACTAATTTATCAACCATAACATAATAATAACAACATAAATAATAAACAACACAAACATGTTAAAAACGTATTTGCATATACTAATCATCTAGTGACATTTTGTAAGCCATCACAAAATACAAAGTCCATTACTAAAGGGACATTAAAGGGATCAAAAAACTGCTAGTAATGTTTTTTGTAGAATCTCCCACTTGAGAAAACACTAATTACTTGAAAAAAAAAGTTGAAAGACTTCTTGAAGGTTAATATTTTAGCAACATGCAACACTTTTCACAAAATGTTGCAGTAAATGTTGCATTAGGACCAACAACTCCAAAGGAATCTGCCAACAACAACACTTTTAGCAATAGTTCGTAGAAAAAGTTGCAGCAGCCCTACACACTTTAAAGTTGTGTAAATCACCCTTTTTGTCTTCAAAAATTGTTCCATGTTCATTTCTCGTTACATTTTTGTAAAGAATAAATTATTCCTAAAACTAATGTATTTTTTATAAAAATAAACAAAGAAACCTACTCTATTTAATTATTACATACCATATAAATAAATATATATTACAACCATTTTTCAACAAATCAACACATGAAACAACACAATGGCCATTGGTTACTTTATTCACATCATACACATATATACTAAAAATTATATAAAGAAACTCTTCGTTTTACTAAAACAACTTTTGTAACAAAAAATACATCTAAACTTTTGTCACCATAAAATAACAATTATAAAGTTGTTAAAGAAAATATGTTTTTGCAAAGAGAAAACCCTCCATGTTTTCCAAAAACAAAGATTTCATCAACTTAACAAAAATCTAAGTAAGATTGCAAAAATGGCTCTGACACCAATTGTTGGGTTTTTATTAAAAAATGTTTCATAAACATAAAGATAGAAATCGAAGACTTTAATTTGGAACAAAATAAAACTAGTGTTACTCCTACTAAAAGATCATTTTCCAAGACTTAGAAAGATTAAAACAAACAGAGAAGAACAAAGTAAAACAAACTTTTAAGACTTTAATCTTCATGGGATGTTGGAAGTTAATGAAGGTGGGATGAAACTCCAGAACAATATAAGTATCTACCAAGCAAGTGTAGAACCACCATAACATGTTAGTATTTTACTTGTAAATTAGTTGTTCATAAGCGTAAGAAACATATTAAAAATATGTATTCAATGGTTGAACTAATTAACTGTTGGATTAGGTGTCTAAGCCAATAACAAATTTGGTATATACTTGAATTATTAACAAAGTCCTTTTGAGTTTCCCTCAGACCTGGTAATTGAATAGGATAACTTTTAGAGAGAGAGGGAGAGAGAGAGAGACTGATTTATTGATTTATTATATGATTAATAAATAGCAATAAGTGATTTATTAATATATTATGAGAGTAATATATTAATTAGAAATAACATTATTCAATTAAGAATTAACCAGAAATTAATTAGAATTAATTTTAGGATTAATTGGATTAATTAATAGTGCAAGACCTAAGTTGTAATTGTTCAATAGCTGAACAAAAGAGGTTCCAAAACCTTCAACATGAGGGTGGATGGTTTTGGGATGTTTCTGGGGTTCTATACTATCTCTTGGAGATAATTAGGAAAGGTATATGATCTTCTATGAATTTGAAATTATCTAGGGTTATAGGGTTCTTGTTGTTCAATAGAATGTTACATAAGTAGTGTTATGACTAGATATAACAGGTTGCATGTACCTTTAAGTGTACAAGGATTTATCCACGTTATTTGTAGCACCCATAAAAGCAAGCCAATTTAAAACTTTTTGAAGCGTTCAAAACCATTAAGTTATTACAAAGTGTTTTCAAAATAGTTTAGACATCAGAGTATCCCATAAATCCAAATCATAAAAATGTGAGGAGGTGAACAATCACGCCTTCGCCTTCCCGCGATCATCTAAAGTACCTGAATCAAAATCCAAAATAAAATACCCGCACAACAAGTAACACATATATAATAACAACATACTATGGGCTCAATCAACCATCGGGTTGGAATGTCCCAGGCCCTCAACCATCAGGTTGGAATGCCAACATACTATAGGTCCAGTCATCCTCAGGATGGTATACCCTCAGCCTACAACCATCAGGTTGGAATGCCCACATACTACGAGTCCAATAATCCTCGGGATGGAATACTCACGGCCTACAACCATCGGGTTGGAATGCCTTGGTCTGTTCGCTCTCGTACAAAGCAGATAAGCCTCAACCACCAATCAAACATGTACACATATATCAGATAATCACATAATAGTCTATAGACAGACAGACCGATCTAACATATCATAACAACATAATAACATCCTATTTACCAGGATACCGATCTAACATATCATAATAGCATAATATCATCCTATCTACCGGGATACTTGTCTAATAGATCATAACAACATAATAACATGCTATCTACTAGGATACCGATCTGACAGATCATACGATGCTCGAGCATATAACATATCAGGATAACAATCCAAAAGGGCCGGCCTTGGTGCCTTAGACCCTTTAGTATAGTGAGGAAAACTCACCTAACAAGTAGCTCGGGATGATAATGCCAACTCTCCAAATACAGCTCCACACTCAATCTCCTACATCCACCAGTGATCTACTTCCATAAATTTCCAATTTACTAAAATACCCCCAAAAGTCAAACTGGTCAACCTTGGTCAAAGTCAAAGTAAATGGTCAATGTCAATAGTCCATGTTGACCTAACTCGTCGAGTGTATTCCCCTAACTCGTCGAGTTCTTCCAGAACTCGAGGAATCATGAAACCCCTAGTTGACTCGCCGAGTTTCCAAATAACTCGTCGACTCCATGCAGTGTCCAAATGTCAGGAAAACGCTAACTAACCCATCGATTCATCTCACTGACTCCCCAAGTCCATGCAGAAACCAAAAACGACCAATCTTCACCTGACTCATCAAGTTGACCATGCAACTCGTCGAGTCCATTCAGTCTATTTCTCATTTAGACGTTTTAAGCTACCCCAAAGCTCCAAATTGTAGATCTAGCTTCCTAAGGCAAAGTTATCACATAAATTTGCAAAATCTACGTACATGTAAGGTATTGGAGGCTAAAACCAAGCTCAAGAAGAATTTTTAGGTAAGGAGAAGGTTATAACTTGTTAAAGACTAGAACTTTATGACTATAGAGGGCTAGATGAGTCCAGATCTAAAGTTACGACTTTAGATCATGCCAATACAAGAAGTAACTCCACAACAAACTAGAAATAGCCCTAAACCTTTGCATGAAGAGATCTAGCTCGAGAGAAGTCAAGGTAACGACTTGTTAGCTTCAAGATGATTCTAAGATGAAGGTAACAACTTATTAGCTTCAAGATGATGTTAAGATGAAATAGAAATCAGTTCCACAAGCTTCTTCTTACTCCAAGCTCCTTAGACTTCAAGTTCTCTTCATAAAATCCACCTTCCAAGGTTCTTAACACACAAAAATGGAGAGTAGATGCGATTAGGGTTTTCTGAGCTCAAGGGGGACGGTAAGGGATGCAGAGGGAGGCTAATGACCCTTTAAATATGGTGTAAAATCCTGAAAATTAGGGTTTCATGCACAACCCCCTACTCATCGAGTTGGGGTCCTCCAACTCATCGAGTAGATGTCATAAATCACATGGGATGACCAGGTTCGAAACGACAAGTTGGGGCCTCCAACTCGTCGAGTTCCCTCAATAAATTGAATACAAAGCTTTGAAAATTATACCTGGGAGTTGAGATGTTAAAATTCTCCCCCACTTGAACTAGATTTCATCCTCGAAGTCTGCTGCAGTAAACAACTCCAGATAGTGCTCCCGCATCTTTTCCTCCGGCTCCCAAGTCCACTCAGATCCCCTCTGATGCTCCCATTACACCTTTACTAAAGGTACTTCCTTATTCTGTAGAACCTTCACTTTCCTCTCTAGAATGACCATTAGCCTCTCCACGTAATTCTGACACTCGTTAACCTATATATCGTCCAATGATACCACCGCCTCCTCATTTAATATGCACTCTGCAACTGTGAAACATGGAAAGCGTTATGGATCTGACTAAGCTCCTTCAGGAGATCTGTCTATACGGTACTTTGCCAACCCTGGAAATAATCCTGAATGGCCCAATGTACCAGGGACCCAACTTTCCCCTCTTCCTGAAGTGGATCATACCCTTCCAAGGTGAGACCTTCAGCAATACCATGTCGCCGACTCTGGGCAGTCTGCAACCGCTGCCTAATCTGCTGAATCTTCTCGGTAGTCTGTAGAACTACCTTGATCGACTTATCAATTTGTGGCCAACCTCGCCCCAACAAACTAGGGTACGACATCGTCGACCGTACAATTGCTCGAAAGGTGGAGCACCAATGTTGGAGTGATGGTTGTTGTTATAGGCAAACTCTGCAAGGGGTAGGTAGGAATCCCAGCTCCTACTAAAGTCAATGACACAGGCCCTCAACATGTCCTCGAGGGTTTGTATGGTACGCTCACTCTGGCCGTCGGTTTACGGATGATAAGCTGTACTAAAATGTAGTCGCGTGCCCAGCTCCTCTTGGAACTTCTACCAGAAGTGGGAGGTGAACCTACCATCACGGTCATAAACAAAATAGAGATCGGAACTCCATGGTGAGCAATGATCTCGTGGACATACACGTCGGCCAGCTTCTCGGCCAATGATCTCTCCCGCATGGCCATAAAATGGGCACTCTTGGTCAATCGATCCACGATGACCCATATAGAATGAAATTCCTTTGCCTTCCTCGGCAACTTGGTAATGAATTCCATCGTGATCTGTTCCCATTTCCTCATGGGAATCTCTAGAGATTACAGCTTGCCATGCGGCCTCTGATGCTCGGCCTTGACCATCCTGCAGGTCAAGCACCTCTCGACATACCAAGCAATTTCTCCCATCATGCACGGCCACCAGTAGCTCAAACTAAAATCCCGATACATCATAGGGACCCCCGGGTGAATAGAGAAGTGGGACTTATGAGCCTCCTCCAAAACCATCTGTCTAACCCCACCAGATATCAAAACCCATACCCGACCGCATCGGGTCAATAATCCCCGGTTATCCTACACAAATCGGGTGTTCTCACCCTTGATCCTCTCTAGTTTCCAATTCTCTGGTCGTATACCCTCATCCTAGGCCTCTCTAATCAATACCACAAGTGGAGAGTCCACTGATATCCTCATACATATCGTTGGACTAGAGGATCCAGCTGACTTTCGGCTCAGAGCGTCTGCAACCACGTTCGCTTTACCTTGGTGGTAAAGGACCTCACAATCGTAGTCCTTGACTACATCCAGCCACCTGCGTTGTCTCATGTTCAATTTCGGATGATCCATGATGTGTCTCAAACTCTTATGGTCCGTGTATATGGTATAACGGACCCCACATAGATAGTGTCTCCAAATCTTAAGAGCGAATACCACCACTCCCAGCTCCAGATCATGCGTGGGATATCTCGTCTCGTGCGTCTTCAGTTGCCGCAAAGCATACGCTATCACCAGCCCCCTCTGCATGAGTACCACTCCCAGTCAAGTGATAGATGCATCACAGATTACCACGAAATCCTCAACCCCTTCCAGGAGAGTCAAGAGGAGCCTCATAAGGTCGCTATCTAAGGGTCTCAAATGCCTTATGTTACTCAGGGCCCCACCGGAAATCCACCCCCTTCGTCGTCAGATGAGTGAGGGGTACTGAAATCTTGGATAAATCATGTATGAATCTTTGATAATACCCTGCCAATCCCAAGAAGCTCTTGATATCCGAGGGAGATTTCGGAACCTCCCACTGCATAACCGCCTCGATCTTGGCCGGATCGACCAAAATCCCATCCTGGTTAACGAGATGTCCAAGGAACTGAACCTCTCGCAACCAAAACTCATACTTTGAGAACTTGGCATAAAGCCGCTCTCGTCTCAAAATTGCCAGCAACTCTCGTAGATGCTCCTCGTGCTGCTCTCTAGTCTTGGAACACCAAGATATCATCTATGAACACGATGACCGATCGATCGAGCATCGGTCTGCAGAACCGATTCATCAGGTCCATAAACACTGCTAGCACGTTGGTGAGCCCAAACATCATCACCATGAGCTCATAATGTCCATAACACGATCTTCTCCACATTCTCCACCCTAACCCTGACCTGACAGTACCCGAACCTCAGGTCTATCTGGAGAACCAAGATGCTCCATGCAACTGATCGAAAATATCATCTATCCTTGGGAGTGGATATCAGTTCTTCACCGTGAACTTGTTCAACTCTTGGTATTCAATGCACATCAGGTGTGAATCGTCCTTCTTTCTGACGAATAGAATCAGGGCTCCCCACGGAGAACTGCTCGGACAAATGAACTGCTTGCCCAACAATTCCTATAGCTGTGATGGCAGCTCCTGCATCTATGGTGGTGCCAATCGGTACGACGCCTTGGCAATAGGGGTCGCACCTGGCACTAGGTCGATCCTAAACTCAACCTGCCTCTCCGGAGGCACTCCGTGTAACTCCTGTGGAAACACGTCAGCAAACTCCCTGACTATTGGAACCTCTGAAACTGTGGTCTGGTCCCCGACCTGCATATCCACCACATACACTAAATAGCCTACACGCCCATGTCAAGCCCTGTCAGCTGAGAAAACCCTGATCCCAATCTGGTGCCTTCATCGTAGATGATCAGTTCTCCCCCACTTAGGGTTCGAACTACCACCCGCTGACCCTCACAATCGATCATGGCACTGAAATGACTAAGCCAATCCATACCCATAATCACACATACCTCCCCCATGGGGATTAGAATCAAGTCTATAGGGAAAGACACCCCAAAGATCTCCAACACGCAACCCCGATAGACTGAAGAAGCAGAAATCTTGTGTTCGTTGGCGATAAAGACTCGCAACGGACACTCTAGCTCTCCTGATGGCCCCCGAGTCAAATAATAGCAAAGCAGGTAAGGAGTTCACTAAGAACATACCTAATCATAGGTACAACATATAAGTATAAAACATATATAATCAATAAGATAAAGGGTAGAAACATACCAGCAACCACATCCAGTGCTGTCCTGGCCTCCTCGGTTGTAAGCTGGAAGGCGCGTCCCCGAGCCTTCAGAGGCTCTACTCTACCCTAACTCTTGTCAGTAATCCTCAGTGTAGAGGGGACACTAGGCCTTCATATGACCCACCTGCTTATAATTCTAACAAAGTTTGACCCCGGAAGTTGGAATCTGCTGTTTGCATTCCCTGGTAAGGTGGCTATGCTTTCCATATTTGTGGCACCCATTCCCCAATCGACATGCCCCCGAATTTGCCTTCCTACACTTCCCACAAGCATGGCCCGAATGACTTCCAGACCTGGAATCAGCGGTCTTGGACCGCTTTGGCGTTGGCTGTGACTGCTTCGGGGCCTGCCTCTGCTCCTGTACCGTAACTCTGATAATCATTATACAACCCAATCATCAACCTCCACCAGTCCTTTGCCTTGGACCTCAACAACTTCAGGGCACATCTGACCTTTTGGTCAGCAGGACATGAGCACGTGAAGAAACATCCCTCTACATCAGACACCCACCTCATGGCTATGATCAGATCCTAGGTCCCATCGAAGGCTAGGGGCTTCATGTTATCGAAGTCCCGTGTTAGGTGCATTTCATGCACCCATTCTGTAGTTTTATTTCGTAAAAGTGCATTGCATATAGGCTTACACTCATGTATTTTGCTTGTTTTTCGGGATTTTTCATGAGGCTATTTCATTCACACACTTTTGTGATATTTTAGGGACTTTTGGGGGGAGGATCTTGCTTGAGGAGTTAAATAAGAGATGTGGACAAAATTTCGGGATTTACGGAGCACCAAGGATGAAGATATTGAAGAATTGAAGATTTTGCCAATTCAGTGATTTACACGGCCATGTAAACGTAAGGCATGAGTTTACGCAGCCGCAGATTTGAATCTACAAAGGCAGTTTGAGAGTTCTACTTTTTGCGTTTACACGGGCCGCATAAATGACAGTGTTAATTTACGCAGTCCGTTTAAACGTAAATGTGGGTTTTAAAACAGATTTGCACCTTTCTTAAAAGAGGGAACCAATTTTTTACTTTAGGCTATCGATTTTTGGAGTAGAGAAAGCAATTTTCTTGAGGATTTTGGGGTTGATTAACACTTGGGAACATTTGATTTCACTTTGTAAGAACTTTAATTTCATTTTCTAGATTTGTGATCTTGTTCTAGTCATGAGTGGATGGAACCCTAGATTCTCCAACTTTATGTCTTGACTTCTTAGTTGTGATTTCAATCATGTGACTTGATGTTTGCTTTCCATTTCTATCTAGTGAATTTGATTTTGTTTTAATTGAATGTTTGATTCTAAGTGTGATCCTTATTTACCATTTGAATTAGGGTTAGGTCATTCAAGTTATCTAATTGCAAAATCCGTAATTGTTTTTTAAATTGGACTAGGTAACAAGAAATAAATTGATTTCTATTAAATGAATTTTTTGTAAATCTTATTCACAAATTCTTATGCTCCCGAGCTTGTGAGGAGTATTGAATGTTGTTGGGAACATTCACATAAAGTTTAATGCAATCTTTCAACCTAATTGTAAGAGCTTGTTTAGATTAGATTGGTAAGGTTAGGATTAATCAAAGAGTTTATTTTGGTTAGTTAATGTGGTGAATGGGAAGTGCTAGAGCTTTTTAACATTTCCAAGTTCCAACTTAGATAGAATTGAACAAATATCATTTTATCCATGGAATCTCATTGCTAATTTGTCTTGCATAGAGTTGGAGTACTTACAAATCTTGAATTTATTTTAATTAATCAATCATTTACTTACTATTTTAGTCTTTTATTTAAATCAGTTCATATAAACCCCCCACTTTTGTGAGTATTATTGTACCTTCTGCAATAAGGTATAAAAATTTGTTCTGTGTCTCTGTGGATCTACCCTACTTACCTTGTATTACATTTTTAGTGCAAAGTAGTAGTATTTTTGGAGTCTTTATGTACCCCTTTATTTGTTGGGTTTGACACGCCTAACAAATTGGCGCCATTGTCGGGGACACGGTGTTACTAATTGTTTATGTCAAAAATTTTGTGAGCAGGTACATCTCTCTCAAAAAAAAGTGTGGCTCGGAAATGAACACTCCTTACATTAAAGACCAACTTTCTGAGCTAGCCCAATTAGTTATGATGATTGGAAATGACCTAAGTGTGTAGCCCCCATCTATTCCTTATGATTTTTGCACTATAATGGACCTCATACCAACAGGTTTCCATATTTACAAGGAGAACAGACCATGATGGAATTCATTACCAAGTAACTTCCCATGGAACAGATCACGGTGGCCATGAGACCAGAAAACCACAAGAGGGAGTAGATGATAGGGCATATTTCGGATTTTGAGACAGATAGTAGGGGGTTATGACTTTCCATGGGTGGATTTGGGTGTCGTATGCAGGTGGGGCCCGATAGATTTTGTTGGAGGATGCCCATACGTTGAGGTTTTCTATCCATTTGGGGGCCACGATGATGTATCTGGATTTGAAACACAATTATTGGTGGCCATGTATGAAGAGAGATATGGCATGGGTTGTAGAGAGATGTTTGATCTGCCGCAAGGTCAAGGCAGAGCACCAGCGCCCTCATGACAAGTTACAGCCTCTGGAGGTTCCTCTTTGTAAATGGGAACATACTTCTATGGATTTTATTACCAAATTACCAAGGTCTGTGAGGGGTGTGGACACCATCTGGGTGATAGTGTACTGATTGACAAAGAGTGCTCACTTATTGGCTATAGGTGAGAACTCTTTTGTGGAGAAGCGAGCCGAGATCTATGTTTGAGAGGTGGTGGCTCGGCACGGAGTGCCAACATCGACAGTGTCTGATCATGATGTGCATTTTACTTCCAGATTCTAGAAGAAATTTCATGAGGAGTTTGGTACCCAGCTGCATTTTAGCACCGCTTACCATCCGCAGACAGATGGGCAGAGTGAACAGACGATTCAGACACTCAAGGATATGCTACGTGCTTGTGTTATGGATTTTGGTGGGAGTTGGGATTCCTATCTTCCCTTGGCTGAGTTTTCTTACAACAACAGTCATCACTCCAGTATTAGGATGCCTCCCTTTGATCTTTTGTACGGGTGGAGATGTCAGGCTCCTATATGTTGGGGGGGGGGGGGGGTCGAACAGAGAGTTATTGGGAGCACGGAGATAATGCTCAAGACGACAGAACATATCCAACAGGTCAGACAGAGATTGCTGAAGGCCCAGAGTTGCCAGAAGATTTATGCAGATCAAAGGCGTTCTGAGCTAGAGTTCTAAGTCGGTGACTTTGTTCTCCTAAAGGTATCCCCATGGAAAAGGGTGATCCGATTCAGGAAGCAGGGCAAGTTGGGCCCTAAATTTATTGGTCCTCTCAGGGTGATTGCTCTAGTGGGTAAGGTAGCTTATTGGTTAGAGCTGCCTGAGGCTCTGAGTCAGATTAATGACACCTTCCATGTATCCTAGTTGACGAAGTGTGTAGCCAATGAGACGGCAATGGTTCCTTTAGAGGACATTCAGGTTGATGATCGCCTGAATTATATTGAGAGACCGATGGTGTTCTTGGATAAGAAATTAAAGACCTTGAGGAACAAGGAAGTGCACTGGGTTAAAGTCTAGTGGAAGCATCATAGAGGCTTGAAGTGGACTTAGGATCCAGAGTCTGAGATGCACGAGCAGTACCCAGAGCTATTTTCGGAGGATGACTTCGAGGGTGAAGTCTGATCCTAGTGGGGGAGAATTGTAACATCCCGAAATAAGGTATACATCGATGACCTTAATCTTTATCCAATTATTAAGACTAGTCCTTATTTGAGAAAAGGAGGAAATTGAGTACACATGGCGTACACATGTTTACACTCAGTGTACTCATGTGCTTCGCATGAACGTGGAAGCCACCTAGTACGCTGGGCATACGAGGCTCAGAATGTGAACCCTAATGCTTTGTGTGTGCCTATTTAAGGAACATGATGGCCTCATTTCCAGCCACCATTTCCAACCTCCAACTTTCCTCAAACCCTAAATCTCGTTTCCATAGCTTGTGTGAGTGCTTATGGCTTATTGATTGTTCTTGTGAAGCTCTTTGTGAAGAAGGAGCCTTGAAGGAAGAATAGATGGTGCTTTCAGCTCTTAGATCTGAGTTCTTCTATTGTTGGTACATCATTCGGAGGTATCAAGTTTGAAACTTGCTCATTGTTTTGATTAGTTCATGTTTTGGGTCCATTTTTAGGGTTTTATGTCCTAGGTTTGGAGCTTTGTGAGTTTGGTGAACTCCATAGCATATCCTCTATCCTTTTGAGTGTATTTAGTTGTCTAGATTCATAAAAATGGGGACTTGATCGCGTAGACCTCCCTATGCATGAGATATGTGGGCTTTGGTGTTGAAAAGATTAGAGATTGCAAGTTTGGGACTTGTTCACCCATGCTAAGGCTCAAAGTCCACAACTTTATGGAGTAATAGGCCTTAGACAACTTGGATCTAGAGTTGTGGCATTTGTCTTAACGAATTAAGACTAAATGAGTGAGGAATGATATCCGAGACGTACGTTGTACGTACTTCTAGCTACAAACAACGTAGCGTTAAGTTTTACCCATGCATGCATTGAGAGTAGTACACCCATTGTAGAGGGTTGTACGCCCAGCGTACTCGTTGGGTGTTGACCTTTGTTGACTTTTGGAGCTTTTGGCCATATGGTGGACTTTTGGTCAAGGAGGTGCAAAATGGTCTTATCTCCCTCCTGAGACTTCGTAAAGAGACTCAATATAGCATATTGGGATTTCTAGTAATATTTATTAATTAGAGTTAAATGTGCTATATCAGGCAGAGTCTAGACCGGTAGTTCGGGTACCAGGTTGATTACTTTTCCAGCGAGAGGTGAGTCTTCTCACTATACTTATCCGTATGATAACTTTTGGGATGACCGGAGGGTTGTATTGATGTTATGGACCGGAGGGTCTTAACTGTATGACTGACCAGAGGGTCTTATCTGTTTATGTATCATTTTTCATCTGTCTTTCTGACATATGTTATTATATTATTTTGTGTATGTATTGAGATGTGACCGGAGGGTCCATACTGAGACGTGAGACCGAAGGGTCTTCACTAAGACACATGACCGGAGGGTCCTTATCGGGATTAGCCATGAGTGGCTAATTATTTGTATATATGGTATTTTGAGGGACTCGCTAAGTTTTGTGCTTACAATGTTGACTAAATGTGTTTTAGGTACATCACTGGACCGCGGGAAAGCACCGACATGATTCTACACACCAGCTTGATGTTTAGGGTTTATGTCGATTTTGGGATACTTGACTTTGTTTTATGATATTCTATGTTGACAATTATATTTTTGGCATGGAGTGATGCTACGAACAATGTTTTTGTGATATTTTAAAAATAAAAAGTTTGTTGAAAATTTTGGTCGTTACAATCTAGCTTGTTTTTATGTTGAAAGGTCTCCACAGACGGGATGTTAAAATGTGCATTCCCACGGTAGTATACAAGCTTACAGATAATATATATGATTAGAACATGTATTACATTAAAAAAATAATTATAATAAATAAATTGAAAATTACAGGTTTGCATGGGCTACATATTTCTGGACCTATACTTTGGGGTTGATGTGTGGAATGTTTGAGAAAGCAGGCCGATCCCGAATCGAAGAAAATACACAAGTATACCGTTTTCGATTTTATGCTTCTGTTGAAGGTTAGTTTCTAATGTAAATTTAAATAGTTATCATACTTTCCTTTTTTTATATCATAATAGCATTGTACTTCCGTTTGTACTATATAATACCGTTGTACTTTCATTTTTATACTATAATAGCATCATGCTTCCCTTTTTTCATAGATATGGATTTTGGAGACTTCTTAGAGGCAACACAATATTTTATTCACATGTCGACAGAATTGCCACGAATGAGGTCATGGAGAAGAAAAACATCATTATCTTGGGTTCAATATTGTCGAATAATCAACATCTTTGTGGTAGGATTTTTTATATTATAATTATATATAGTTACAAATTCCAATGTTTTTCATGTTAAACTAACAATCTTATTTTTGCAGCCCAACAACCAGCATGTTGTTGTCGCGGAAAACGAGACGGAGATCATGGAGCCATTTTATATTCGCTATGTGAATTGGACTCTTAACCAAGTAGAATCTTCCCCACGGCAGCAAATTCCACCACCTATTGTTGCCTCTTCTCCTCGAAGAAATAAGTACAAGTCAGAAACATCTTCGACCGAAACAACCACAAGTGTGTATTCCTCGCAACAACCTTAAGTAGAAAGAAGTCATATGTCAAGCGACACATCAACAAGGCCGGTAAAGAAGAAGAAGACGAGCTTAAGACATTAATGAAGCATCTAATAGGCATCGTGGCTGAATTAACTTCTAAAGTAGGTTGTGTATTACAAAAAAACCCACATACAGGGTTTAGTGGTGGGGAGGACATGGTAAATGAAGAGGAGGAAGAAACATCTTACCATGGTACAGGGATGAATTATGATGATACATTTATGCATGGTTTGGAGGGAGAATTTGGGCTTACAACTACGGAGAAATATGTTGAGCCATCACCGGAGGTGGTTCGACATCACAAAAAAATAGTCACTCCTATTGTTAGGCCGCAACGAACAAGGGATATTTCACAATATCAACACACATCGTACGCAGTGGTATTAATCTATTCTAAATTTGGTGTATTTATAAAATATTATGTTGTTGATAATTAATTAACATTTTAATTTTTTAGATTGAATCCAAACCAAATTGAAGAAATCACCCAAACCAAGGAAAAAACAAAGCAGTGGAGTGTCTCGAAAAAAACAAATAAAGAAATTGTGAATGAAGACATTGGTGATGTTTTAAATCATCGACTGTTAGACAGTCTTCATGCTGCTAGTACGTTGGGTTTTTAGAAAGAATGGAATACGATCTCTTACAACTTTAATACTACACACATGCTGCATATAATCCCACTAGATGTGGAGTTTTGGTCAAAGTTACTTGCAGTTACTGACTCTGGGTGGTTAATTTCTTCGGTAACATTTGTTAAATTTTAATAACTTTTTTAGATGATAATTTATATAATTAATTATAACATTTATATCTTAAAATGTACAACATATTTCAATATGTAGTGCCTTGCTCATGGAAAGACGACCGACGTCTGCAAGGTGGACGATATACCCTCGGGAAATCAATTTGCAACCTGAAAAATCACATTTATTAGGAATATAGCAAATGGTGTTGGAGGCTATCCTAAATGGAAGGATGTGGATATGATTAGTTTAACATTTATTTATATATACAATATTACCATTTGAATTTGTTATGTATTTAATTAATTATTTTTTTTACAGTTTTTATTCCCAATAAACGTTATTGGTGTCCATTTGTTTTTGGCAGTGCTAGATTTACAAATGTGGATAGTAACCATTTACGATTCAGCACAATCTATGAATTTCTTTAGTAAGTACAAATTTGGTTGAGTATTCAAAATTTTTGGGGATAGTCTTATCTCAGAGAGCTAGATGTGATTGAGTATTGGAATTATTTCCCCGTTGGACATAGAGGCATTGCAATTCTGAACTTTGTTGAAGGTATAGACGTGCCACAGCAAGAACACATCAAAGATTGAGGTGATTGTGGAGTTTTCATATGCATGTTTATGGAAACGATTGTTTCGGTGGTACTGGTGAAGATTTGAAAGCCATGTAAAGATGTGGGATTTATATATAGAAATAGGATGACAAATATTATTTGGGACACTATATAATTTGATTTTAGGAACTTTGTTTACATTAATATGAAATACTTGTATTTAGTAGTTTCGTTTAATACATATGTGTTTTTATTTTTTATTATATTCATTTCACAGACTGCCAAGTCAGTTATGCGGACAGACAAGTCAGTTAGGCGGACTGCCAAATTACTTTTATGGATTTCCAAGTCAATTATACGGATTGATAAGTCGTAAATTACATTTCACTATAAACGAATTGAAACTCTGTATCATGTCATCTAATCTATATCACTATATCTACTTTGTATCTCTCACAATTAGTTCAAAACCATGGACCGCAGAGGAGTATTTGTTTCTAACTCGTGCATATATTAATGTCTATGAGAACACCAAGTTGAATGATACAATGTTTTGGCCCCGTTAACCGATGCCTTTAACACTAACTCTCAAACCAACTTAGAGAACCATCGTAACACCCTTAATATAACAGCAAAATGGTATGAATTGATAACAGAAGTTCTGTTATTCAACGATCTTTATTAGAACATTGAAAACGCACGTGTGAATGATATTGAGGAAGACATCTTGGAGGCAGCTAAAGAGAAATACAAATCCATTAGCAATGAAGAGATTTTCAACTATAAAGCACCTTGGAATCTTTTGAAAGATCTCTTGTATTTTTAACCTGTGATGCGTTTGTATTATGTTATTTATATGTATTATGTTTGATTAAGCGATTATTTATATTTACTGCGTTTGTATTATATTATTTATCCTTTATTTTTTCGAAACATAATGCACAAACAAAAATTACAATACATTCAAATAACAAACATTACAAATAACATAAAAAGATTACAAATAAACATAAACATTACATTCAAATAAAAAAACATTACAAATAACAAGCAGAAACATAAACATTAAGAATAAGATATAGGATTCACAAACATTACATAAAACATTACAAATAAAAGAGTCGTCTACATGAAAAAATGTTTATTTTTAACGAGATTCCAAACATCCTTGTACTCGAACTCATTTCCATCAAACTCGAAAATGTAATATTCATTCACTTTTTCAAAAAGTTCTTCATCATTTGCATGAGAGTGTTTCATTTTAGCATAATTGTAGCATTGATTGAACCATGTGACTTTTTTTCTTTAATCCATTCATTTACTAACAATTTCAGGTTTTATTTGTTCTTGTCCTTCTCCCACCTCATAGTTGAACAAAGCTATTAGGTGGGACCATTCATCACCTACAAGGCAATGAGGGGGATCTATTGTTGCTACACCTACGTAAACGGTAATCCAATATTGTGTTAGGACCAACACCTTTGTTGTCGTCCATGGACATGTACCATTGGATGGAGCTGTTGCATTTGACATATTTGCTACATTCGAAGAAGTTGGTATACTGGATGCCATTTTGTGAATAAAGATGTGAGTGTCATATAGACATGAGCTTTATTATACAACAAGATAGGTTACACGGACTACCAAGTTACTTTCGCAGACTGCCAAGTCAGTTATACAGACTAACAAGTCGGTTACGCGGACTGCCAAGCTACTTCCGCAGACTGCCAAGTCAGTTATGCGGACTGACAAGTCAGTTATGCGGAATGCCAGCGAACTGCCAAGTTACTTCCGTAGAGTTATACAGTGTATAAAATGACATTATGAGTTCATATAAAAAATATATCCTTTTTTCAACTTTTTTATGAGTTCATCTTCAAATTTTCAAATTTGCTCTTGCAACGAAGTTCATTGTTACTACTGTGATCCAATTGACCATTTTGTTATAGCCTCTTCGGAAGGGCCATATATGTCTTATGAAACTATGAAAGAATTGCAATTGCTAAAGAACAACAAAAACAAGATAAACAGTCATCATGGGATCTCACTGAACATATTGAATTCATTGCGTCAGAATGAAAAAAGGTCTAACAATGGATAGATATCAAGAAAAAGAAAATCAAAGAGCGTGAAGAATTGATTAAAAAGAGTAAGAAGAGTATCAAAATGACTGAAAAATAGGTTGCTGAGAAGGATGCAAGTATGTTAGATCTTAGTCTGAAAAATGATCATTTTGAAGATAAAATGAGAATTAGGGATGACTACATAACGATGGAGAAAGAAAAGTATCCAAAGCAGTTCCCGAAAGTTAATAAATGGTAAAAAAATGTTTTACGCTTCTTATGTTTTTAGGTTATCTATATGTACTTTTATTGTGTTTTCCTTGTTTGAGTAATGTATTTTCTATGTAATCCGTAATTGTGTTATGTTCATAACAAAAGCTAATTTCCTTGATAGGGTAATCAAAGTACACAATCAATGTCTTCCGAAACATAAAATACTTAATCAAACGTCAAACAATAATCTTCTCTTTGCGTCCCGTGCGTCTCTTGCATCTCGTGTGTCCCTTGCGTCCCGTGCATCCCTTTCCCATTTTTTTACTACCTGACGTCGTGCTACTTTTTAGGATTCTTTTTCTTAACTGGGACCAAAGCAGGACAAGTCCCTGCATTATGTGTTGTACTATCACATCTACTACACCTTCTTACTATAGGTTCCTCACCTTGTGACGGAATACGATTTTTGTTTTTCGGTCTACCAGCTTGACGTGTATCCATTATTGGGGGTTTAACAACCATCATCTCATCAAGAAGCTCCCAATCACACGATTCTGGAAGGGGTAAACTGCCTCCTCATATGTACTTCAGTACGTTTCCATTTGGTAAGCGTCTATAGCCAAATGTCCAAAGTCAGTTTTTTCAAGTGCCTTAAGACCATTATGACATGACCACAAAACAAACTAGTTCCTTCCCAATATTTTCATGTAAAAGTCTCTTGCCTCAGATCAACTATGCCACCATTTTTGAAATCATGTACTTGATATATTGCATCTCAAACGCTTGAAACAGACCAATCTTGTCGTACGCTCTTCATTTTTTCTAACTACTTTTTCACCCCACTCCGTTAGCACTGTTTAACGTTTCCTTGTAAAGAACACACACACACACACACACACATATATATATATATATAATTATTATTATTCGACCTAATTAAAGTCATACCTCCATCGATGCAACACTTGTTACACCATTCCTGTGAAAGACAGTGGAAGAACTCAAGGAGGGGTATTATATGCATTTTCCTAGAATCTATAAATAAAGCATTCACAGACTCTGCATTGTTGGAGGTCATGTAATCGTTCCGTTTCAACGGGGCATACGCTCTAGTCTATTTAGCACGTTGAATTTCACTTAGGTATGCCACTACTTGCGGCCTAGTAGAACTAAATCTATACCATAAATTTTCAAATACATTTGTTTTGTAAGCTCTCACAGGCCTTTCTGTAATGACGAACATGTGTGTACATTGTTGAAAGTCCTAATTCAAATTCGTCAGTCGGATCAAGACGTTTTGCATATAAACGCCAACTACATTTCTCGATTTCTCAATATACCTTGTAACAATTTTTGTTAGAATGTTTGGTCTTAAACTGAAACCTTTCTCTGGTTGCTTTAAGACTCAAAGAAAATATTAGTTGTTTGTTATAATACGTTTGACAAACAAACATATCATAATTTGGACCTAAACTGTGAAATGGTCCAGGTTCAAGAATCACATTAGGACAATCAAGTATGGGAGGCACATCGTAAAAGATGTATAACATTTTATTTCCGTGTGTGAACTCATGTTATGGCCATCCTTCATTTGATTCTGACAAAGTTTTGTTATCCAGTCTTCCAAACTCATATATATTTTCTTCTTCCACCTTATTTACTGCCACAGTTTCTTCTCGTGAACACTTTTCAACATTATCTAATGCAATGTTGTCAACATTGTATACAATGTTGCCAACATTGTATGATACAATCTTGTCATTCGCTTCTGTCTTTTCGACCCATCCCTCAAACACCTCCAAATATAACTGCACAATCTCCTTCGTTTCAGACATTACATTTTCGAATTGATGAACATTTGCTTCGTCTACAATATTCATAACATACCTATGAATCGGATGTTGAAATGACAATGATATATTACTATTGAACGTATTAGCCTTAGTTTTAACCAAATCAAACGATATTCTACGGTCAAAATTAGGCTAAAGTAGTAAACCTAAGTTGTTAAACTTTGGTCTAATGTAGGTGTTAATTTCACTACTCAACTGCCAAAACCACCCCATATATAAAATAACAAAACTCATATTTTCTCTGAAAAAAATTTAACCCTAAAACTGATCGGTTTTTTCAAATAGAACAAAAATTTTCTTTTAAATGAGCAAAATTTCTTTTGAATTACAAAAAAACGTCGCTAAAGACCAAACACATTCCGCAGAGACCTTGTCAATATGCTACGCGGAGGCTTTAATAATATGCTGAGTCAAACACTCCGCGGAGGGTTTAATGTGTTTGCAGAGATAACTCTACGGAGCCATATGCGGTCCGTACAAAATATTTGAAAATCATACAAAATCAATCATTCTGCGGTGATTTTATGATTCCGTGGAGTCCGTAAAACACCCCTCCACGGAACGTATGTTTATACATGGAATTTTGCTTTTTATGAATAAATTTTGAAATCCCAAAAAAAATTGTCTCTAACCACATAATTTTCCAAATAATAATTCCTATTCTAATAAATGAATAGTTTTAATTTCCTTTTGTCAAGTGTCATTCTAATACAACTCGTCATTAATATTATTATTAATGTCATGTGTCATGTAGATATATTAGACAACTTATTTCAAAATTTAAATTTACATTTTCTAATTATATGTTAATTTTGAAGTTATAATAACTTTAAAATTTATATATATCTCTTAATTAATAATTTATTTAAAATAATTGATTAATAATTATAAAATTTTATTATAAAAATTTAATTAATTTTACGGTTATAAACTAGTAAATCTATGAAATAATAACTTAATATCTTGGAAACTAAAGAACACCTTTATGTGCACAAACATCTTTTATACGTGTTAAAGCGAGCTTAGGTCCCATCCCGCCCCTAGCACCTTCTCCTTCCATTCGAATCTCTCTTTCCAACGCTTCTCCACAAGCACCAATTTCAGTTCTGCTATAGAACACAAGAACAAAAATGGCGGACTGGGGACCCGTATTGATTGGTGTAGTACTCTTCATTCTATTGCAGCCGGGACTCCTTTTTCAGTTACCCGGAAACGGTAAGCAGGTAGAATTTGGGAGCATGAAGACCAACGGCAAAGCAATCGCTGTTCACACTCTCATCTTCTTCACCATCTATTCCATCCTTATCCTCGCCGTTCATGTCCATATCTACACCGGCTAAACACCGCCGCACCTCCTCCGCATAAATCAGGTTTTAAATCTAGAGATCTGTACTGTAATAGCTTTATTCTACTTGTAGTTTTATCAATAATCTGTTTCTTTTCGATGGATGTTTCGATTTGGTTATTGATTTATTAGCTCCGTTTAGATCTGGGTTTTCTTTTGCTGGTTATTATGTTTTTGATTCGAGTGTTAGTGAAGTTGAAATGTATAATGCGTGTGGTACAACTTGTTGTTGCTATGTCATCAAGAACACTGTAGAACCCCTTAACTTAGTTAAATAGCAAAATCTTTTCTATTTTGGGTATTTTCCAACAGGACAGCACCGACGCATAAATATATCGCTTGACGGTGGTAGGTGGTGGGCAGTCGGAAAAACAAATAGGTTTTAGCTTTCCATTGCATTTGATTGATTAATTAAGTTGATTTTTCTTTTCAAGTGTCACTCCATATATTGATATCTTCAAAGTTGTGTTGGGCGAATGGGAATTCGTTTGGAAATTGATTGATTCCGGTAAGACTTCTCGGAGTGGTGCGGTAGGAGACCGCACCTTGGTGCCACATCAGCAGGGAACACCGCCCCCAGGGTGCGGTTTCCTGCCATTGAGACCGCAGTGCGGCCCTTGAAGACCGTGGTATTTAATTGGTTGGTCATATTCTTGACCGTTGAACGCAATTTCCCCCTTTTTTTTTTTTCTTTTTTTTTGTTTTTTTTTTCTTTCCTTCCTATATATATACACATATCAAACTCAATTTTTTTCACAATACAATCTTCTCTCTCTCAATTTTTTTTTTTTTTTTTTTTTAAATCACCACTCTCCAAAAAATGTCATCTTCTTCATCTTCTGAAGAATTTCAAACTATTTTTGATACCGCTATTGCGTGTGTTCAAATGGCGGAACAAACATACAACGTTGTATGTAACAACGCAGCTGCAAGTTCTCAACAGAGAACACGAAGATACATTTACAGAAATCGTGAAAAAGCCAACCAACGTTTGGTGCAAGACTATTTTGCAGAGAATGCCACTTACCAAGGGTATTATTTTCGTAGGCGCTTCAGAATGCTCAAAGGTTTATTCGAACGTATAGTTGAAGATGTAACGAGGGAGTGCAGTTTTTTCCAACAACGCTACGATGCTAGAGGTACACCCGGTTTCACTCCGTTACAAAAATGTACGGCCGCACTTCGTCAGTTAGCATATGGCATTCCGCCTGATGCGTTAGACGAAAGTTTTAGGATGTCTGCTAGGACAGCACGAGACAGTCTCCATTTTTTCTGCAAAACTGTCATTCAGTTTTATGGTCCAAAAGCCTACACGTAATGACATCTTGCAATTGCAAGCTCATCATGCTAGTGTGCATGAGTTTCCTGGAATGCTAGGAAGCTTAGATTGTCTCCATTGGGCATGAGAAAATTGTCCTACAGCATATCATGGGCAATTTACACAAGGTGATCATGGTCACCCAACGGTGGTACTTGAAGCAGTTGCATCACAAGATATGTGGATTTGGCATGCTTTTTTTGGTTCTCCTGGTTCGATTAACGACATCAACGTTCTTAACTGTTCACCAATATTTAACAACATATACGATGGATCCGTACCAGATTCTTCTTTTCAAGTGCATGGAACGCCATATAAGTATGGTTATTATCTGGTCGATGGAATCTATCCTGAGTATGCTGTGTTTGTTAAGTCGTTTTCAGCTCCACATGGTTCTAGACGAAAGAAATTCAAGAGAGCTCAAGAAAGAGCTATGAAGGATGTTGAGCGTGCTTTTGGAGCTCTGAAGAAACGATGGTTCATACTGAAAAAACCAGCAGCTTATTTGGGCGAGGAAAAACTTCAAGAAATCATGTATACGTGTATTATATTGCATAACATGATTATTGAAGACGAAGGAAGAGCGATATGTGTGTTTGACGAGGAAGAAATAATACCAGAGACACAGCCAATAAAAATTGGTGGCGAAGAGTATATAAACAGAAGAGCAGAGATACGTTGCAATGAAACATTTCATAATCTTCGCAATGACTTGGTGGAATACATTTACGGGGTTCAAAACATTAACCTTAATTTGGATCCACCGGATGACCCCGAAGACGAGTTCTCGGAGAACGACTTTATGTAGTTTCCTTTAGTTATTTTATTTATGTTTTTTAAGTTTATAGGGTTATTTAAATGTCATGTGTGTGGTTTTTTTTTAGTAACGCAATGTACTGTTTTTTATTTTATTTTCAAGTAATGAAGAATTATGTTTTTTTTTTTATTAAAATAGAAGGTATATTAAATTAAATTAGTTAAAAAAAAAAAGAAGTTTTATTAAATTAAAATACTTAAAAAAAAAAACAAAAAAATAAAAGAAATGCAAAGTGTGGCACCACACCCTTGGTGTGGCAAGAAACCACACTTAAGTGGTAAAATGTGATGTGGCGCTTACGTGGCGAGGGAGGGAGTGCGGTTTCGGTGGCACCACTCCCTCCAGCCTAACAACGCATGGAATGATGGAAAGTTATTTGGCTTAACGGTATGGGTGCGGTCCGGGACCGCACTTCGTGCCACATGGACCTGGAACACCGCCCCCAGACCGCGGTCTCGGCCGCAGTGCATCTAGGGAGTACCGTGCATTGTGATTGGTCCTTGATGTTTGACTGCCTTTTGACCGTTGAATGTTTTTTTTTATTATTATTATTATTTTTTATTTTTTTTATTTTTTTGTTTTTTTTTTATTTTAAACTTTACTATATTACCAATCTACACAATATTTTTACACAACATTTTTACACAATTTTTTTATCATATCTCTACTCTTTTTTTTTTTTATATTTTTATTTGAAAAATGTCATCTTCCAAACGAACTAGCAAAGAAAAAACACCAGTCAGAAATACCAACACCCTAGTACCTTCGTTTGATCAACCGATTTTCTCACCTCCGTATTACCACTACGGTGGTATGTTTCCGTATTTTCCACAACGACCAGGACAACCACAAACATCACCACTACCACAATCCAACTCGGATTTTAATCCATTTGATTTTTTGTCCCAACCCGAGTTTGTTCAACAAACACAAACACAACCAGAAACGGTCGTTTTTGATTCTGAACCGGAATTCGTTACAGAAACCCAACCCACTCGAGCAGCGACTAAAAGAAAAGAGAAGGCGGAGGCTAGATGTTGGAAACCTTTGGAAACGTTAGTGTTGGCACAATCTTGGATCGATATTTCAGAAGATGCAGCGGTTGGAAAAGACCAAAAGCATGACGCTTTTGGATTCACGTTTTACACAGGTTCCATAAATGAATGAACCGTGGAGAATACCGTTCAAAACATCAAGTGTACTCCAAATGGGGGAAGATGAACAAAAAAGTCATGTTGTTTAATGACTTGTGGAACAACATGAAACGTTAATGGAAAAGTGGAGAAAGCGATGAAGTGATTTTGAAGAAAGCGTTGAAAGTGTATCAAAAAGAAAATCTGAAACCTTTCAAGTTTCTTGAAGTTTGGAATTTTTTGAAAGATAATAGGAAATGACTGAGTAGCAAAACATCTGACCAACATATCGATAGTGGGTCAAAACGCAGCAGAACATCTGAGTCCGACCACACTACATCAGATGCTCGTGTTCAATTTGATCTGAACGAAGATGAGCCTATTTCAGTTTCACCACCTTCCCGACCATTGGGAAGAGACAAATCAAAAAGTAAAGACAAAGGCAAAACGTCGGACTCAGATGATTTGAAAGAAATGGGATCCGACATGAGGGGTATAAAAGACAGAACGGACAAGATTTTAAAAATTGCTTCTGAAAGAGAGCTTCGGAAACAAAGTGAGAGCGACATGCGAATACTAGCGATGGACACGTCGAATATGACCGGGGCCGAGCTTGAAGTGGTTTTGGCGATGAAGGAGGAAGTAAAAAACCGTTACATCAATCGTGGCTAATTTCTAGTTTTTTTTTTTCAAGTTTTTAATGGTTTTGTGTGTGTTTTTTTTAAGTTGTAGGTTTTATGTTTCTACTTTGTTTTTTTAAAATTTTTAGGTTTTTTTTTTTTTTTTTTTTTTTTTTTTTTTTTTTTTTTAAATTAAGTAATGTATGGTATTTGTATTTTTAATTAATGAAATATTATGTTTTTTAAAATTATGTTTTTTTATTAAAAAAATAAGTTTTACTAAATTAAAATAATTAACAAAAAAAAAACAAACAAAAAAAAACTAAAACTAAAACTGTGGCACCACACCCTTAGTGTGGCAAGAAACCACATTTGAGTGGTAAAAAGTGACATGACGCTTATGTGGCGGGGGAGGGAGTGTGGTTTCGGTGGCACCACTCCCTCCAGCCTTAAGACAAAATTTTGTCTCACTAGTGCGGTAAACGAACCAACCCACCAAGACAGAACAAGGTCATATTCATGTTCATTTGTTTAAGTTAGTCGAACTAATTAACGAATAAATGAACGAGTTTTTTTTGTTTATGTTGGTTTGTTTAACGAATTACATTGTTTATATTCGTGAACATGCTAAACGAACGAAGATAAATAAATATAATTGAACATATATAAACATAAACGAACATATAATATGGTAATGTAATCAAACGCAGTTGAACATATAAGAACATAAAAGGAAATAAAAGGAACTTAAATAAACAAACATAATTTTTGAACGAACAAGACTTTTTCCTAAATGAAAATTTGTGTTTATGTTCGTTCATTTATTAAATAAGCGAACATAAACAAAAGTACTGCTGAACGGTTTACGAACAATTCGATAAACCTTTGGTTTGTTTGCAACTCTGTCTCACACAACACAATAATGTTTTATGTACCACAATACAACATGGCATGATGTCATTATTTTTTTTACTAATACGAAAACCATTCAATTAAAACACGACATGGAACGAGAAAAATAGCATAACATAACTATTATTGGAATTAATCAGTACTTAATCATATATAACACAAAAGACACGAGAAACATGTCATACCCTAAAACCATGAATGGCGGAAACATTCTGGGGCGGAGGACGTCATGTACAGTATCATAACAATGAATAACAGTAAACAAGCAACAACATCATCCATTGCATTAATAATATAATTTCATACATGTGTGTTCTGTCAAGTTATATAGACACTAAAAATATACATATCAAAATAAAAGATGAGTCTTGAATGAACTTCATCTTCTCAAAAGCCTGGCACCTGTACCTGTCTAGTGGTGACCTGAGAATACAAGTTATTTTGAAAGCGAGTATCAGCTTTAAAGATGGTGAGATCATAAGTATATTAGTGTCTTAGTTTGTATGAAAGCTGGTAAGATGTAATGTATAAGTTTTGTAAAGTTTGTGTTTGTTTGAACTATCCTAGAAAACCCTATGTTTCCTACTAAGAGTAGCCTTCTACCAAGGCATCTAGTAACTGTATGTGTGTCTCTTGTAAGAGTATGTATTTTCCCAAATCCGACTATCATTAACCAAAAATATAGTTTTTACATTACCGTGCATCGTGTGAATGTTCACGAAGTGAATGTAATGGGATAAATATTATAGTACTGTAGTGTTGTATTAAGTAACTACTGTTGTACTAACTACCTTAAACCAATTGTTATTTAAAGTACAATGTGATCGGCCTGTACCCTGCTACCGACTCAATAGTAAAACGATGATGTAAGACGCCGTAAGAAATGACATTTGGCACCCGAAGACTTGCAAGTCCCACTGTAGCGAGCAGCAAGGTGTAGGATAGTCAATCCAGTATAGATCTATATGCAAACTCATACGCTCCCCAATTAAGGAGATTCTGGATACAAAAACTGTCATGGCAGGTAGTGCCATGACCCGTTTAATGGCTCATATAACTGAATGTAATGTATGTGCTAGTTGTATTGTGTGTTCTTCCTCTGTTTAGCCTGTATGTTTGTTTCTCATCACTACGTATTATGTTTGTTTCTCATCACTATGTATTATGTTTGTTTCTCATCACTATGTATTATGTTTGTTTCTCATCACTAAGTATTATGACTCATGTATGCACTGACTCTTTGTGTGATTCATTGTTCTTGTATTAGTATTAGTAAAACCCTAAACTACGCCTATTGTAGTTTACTAGTAATATAACTTGTACGTATGAACATTGAAATATACCCTTGCTACCCAAGGGTATTGATTTTACTGGAAATACCCTTTTATGACTATATATGTACACATGATATATAACTAATATTTAAACGAACTTTGAACGGACACCCGATACCCCACCAGACCACATCTCAATGGCGAAAAGGAAATAAGGCGGGCGGCCTTCCTAAGCCTTTTAGACATTGCTTATATAACTATACATACATGGACATGCAATTGATAATAAGTATAACAGAGTTTAAGTAAAAGTATTTGATAAGTAAAAGAGTTTGTAAAACAGTTTGAAGCAAAGCAGTTTGATAAACAGTTTAAACAGTAAGAAAAATCACTGGTTTTGTAGTTATTAATCACATGTGATTGAAGTAATAACTATAAGGATTCAACTTGTATTCCCCCCATAAAAGCATTTAAAACAATTAAACCATTGATTAGGGGTATGAACTCACTTGCAGTGAGTTAATTGGATTGAACTCACGAGCCTAGTTATCATATAATGAACATATATATAACTAATTAGCCAATTTATAACTAATAAATTAAGTTGGGACACTCTAGAACATGAAAACACTTTGTTCCGAGTGTTAAAGATCACAAGGGTTGCATCCAAGTGTTTGTAGGGCAAAGCTAGAGTGTTTGGAGTTCAAGGGTAAACTCCTTTGGAGTTTACGGTTTTAATGACCATTACCCAAGGAGTTTACGGCAGTAAACTCAAGGGTTTACGGTCGTAAACTCTACACTTTATGACCATATGTTGTTTTGAGGTTTTACAAGTCCTTTGAAACATTTCTATTTGGTGGTTAGGCCTTTGGAAGGGATTAGGGCAATAAAACACTCCTTTGAGGAGTTTACGGACTCATGGTCATTTCCCTTTGGGTTTACTACCGTAAACCCATATGGAAAATGGTATTGCCATGTTTTCAAGTCCTTAACTCATCAAGGTAATTGTCTAGGTTAGTTTTTAGGCCTAAGGAAGGAATATGGCCCAAATAAACTTACTTTAGGGTGTTTACGGTTTTGGGAGATCCCCAAACCGTAAACACATAGAAATGGTGGACTTTGGTGTTTTTCAAGGCTTAAACACATCAAGGGAAGGTTTAGACATCAAACTAAGGCTAGGTAAAGGACTTAGGCACACTTTGGTGCCTTACTTGGTGTTTACAACCCAAGAACATTCTTGGACCGTGAACACCTTAATCCTTGTGTTCTTGGCACATTTTCTTGATGCTAACATGTAATACAAGCTTAATAAGACTCAAGGATGGAAGTACTTACTATAAGGAAGCTTGAAATGAGCTAAAAGTCCAAGAACACTTAGTGTGTGTTCTTGGTGTTTTTGGAAATCTAATCAAAACACAAAAATGGATGGATGAAAAGATGCACAATCACTAGATTAAGTGTTATACCAACTTGAAATGGCTAGAACACTTACAAGTTTGAAGATCTTGAATTAAATCTTGGATGATACTTGAGAGGGTTTTTGAGTTTACTCTTTTAAAATGAAAAGTGATGTTCTTTGGGGAGTAAACATAAAATGACTAGTTTGGGGAGTAAACTCATGCTTAATGCATGAGTTCACGGTTTTGGAAGATTTTTCGGCCCAAACATAAAAGTTTGGCCGTGAACTTCTAAGACACGAGGTGTTTGCGGTTTTGAAATTTCAAGACCCGAGACGACACTTCCTTTCACCCGTTCGTTTAAAGAATAATATTAAAATAATCAAACGAACTTTAAATTTGCTAAAAATAAGTAATAAAGTAATTGACTTATAAATTGAAGTGATTGACTTTTAGGGTTTGATCGAATGCAAAATTCCGGGTTGTCACAAAACACATGCTAATATATATTTTTAAATTTCATATTAAATATTTTTAAATTTCAATTTAGTTTCAATTTGGTTTTGTATCATAGATAATGGTGTATAAAATGATTTCTAGAATAAACCATTACCTTCTAATAGAAGCAACATAAAAAATACTATGATTGAATTATAGTTTACTTCTTGATTAATAACAACCAAAATTAACATGCAAGAAGGTTTAAGGATAACCTTTATTTTATAAGAAGTTACAGGATCCAAAGTAAAAATTTTCTAATGGCATTACACCCTTTATACTTCAACTCTAACAAAATCTTTCTTTGTTGGACCTTAACAAAATCGACCAAACCCTACGGTTTGTCTTCTTGGAATCGTCGGCTAGGAGGAGGGAGAGAGTGGTGGAAATCTTAGGTGACATTTGGTTCATTGGAATCCTTGGAAATTAAAATCAAATTCCACCATATTCCCATGTTTGTTTTTGCTAAAGAATTAGATTCCTAAATGAGATGAACTTTCCATCAAATGAGGGAAAGTCCATTCCATTGAATTACTTTCATCCTTTTTAGTAGGGAAAGTTCAAGATTACTATAACATCCTGCTTCTGATTGTCCGTGATTAGGGTTCATGGGCTACAAATAGGGCATGAGGGATTCTCGGGGTTGTGACGAGTTGTTAGGAGCTTAGGGCATCTCGTCACCTATCCGAGGATATGAGGTTGGTGGGAATCGGGGTTATGTCGAGGAAGCGATGAAAGTTTGATGATTTGGCAAGCTAAGTCCTTATTTTGAGATGTGTCGCGGTCGAGTACGCGGGGCGTAATTATGTGTACGCTCGGCGTACTTATATGCGTGGAAGAGACGCGAAGGCCACCTAGTACGCCTAGTGTACCAGAGGGTACGCCCAGCGTACTAGGTCCTGGAAGAAAACCCTAATGTCTTGAAGTATCCCTATTTAAGGAACAATATGCCATCATATTCAACCACCATTTCCAGCATGTTACTTCCCTCAAAACCCTAAATCTCGTTTCTTTGCTTATGTGAGCATTGGAGGCTTATGAAGCGATCTTGGGGGATTCTTTTGAGAAGAAGGAACTTTGAAGGAAGAAGAGTTGTCATTCAAGCTCTTGGATCTGAGTTTCCTTGAGGATTGAGCATCATTCAGAGGTATCAAGCTCAAAACTTGGCTCTTCTTTTGCATGGTTCATCTAATGGTCCATTTTAGGGTTTATGTCCCCAAAGCTTGAAGGTTTATGAGTTGGTCAACCCAAGAACAGTGTACTTGTCCCCTTTGATGTCTTTAGATGGTATAAGTTCATAAAAATGGAGTCTTGGTGGTCAAGATCTCCCAAACTATGAGATATGTGGATTTTATGGTGGAAAAAGTGAGAGTTTATGAGATCTTGACTTGTTCAGCCTTGATAGAGCTTAAAGTCACCAACTTTATGTTATAAGAGACTTCATTTGACCGAGATCTGAGATGGTAGCCTTTGTCTTAACGGGTTAAGACCACTTGAGTGGGATAAGCAAGTCTGGGACGTACGTCGAGTGTACTCCCAGCTACGCGCAACGTTGTACTGAGTCACCCACGTTGCATGCATGGCTAAGCGTACACCCAACGTTGAGAGACGTACGCCCAGCGTAGAGAGACGTACGCCCAGCGTAGAGAGACGTACGCCCAGCGTACGTGGCAAGTGTTGACTTTCTGTTGACTTTTTAGTGTTTTGAGCAAATGTGAATATTGAGGGGCAAAATGGTCTTTTTACCCTCCTTGGATTTAGCAAAGGATTATTGGGCTTGAGGGTTAGGTCTATTTAAGGATGGGCCTAATTGGGAAGATTGGGCCATTAGTGGGCCCTTGTGTTGGGCTTGCCTTCTTGACTTGAGTTAAGGGTTGGGCCTTGGATGGGCCCAATTAGTATTGGGCCTCGTTGGGCCCAATGGATTTGGGTTATTTGTGGACTGAGTTGGTGGGTCATCTTTAGACCTGATGAGTGAAGGTATGGTCTTAGATCCTAATTGAGTTAACTGTGGGTTTGGCACAGTGTTAGGGGCCGGTGTGCAGTGTCAACAATTATAGGAGCCATTCTTCATCCGAGGTGGGTCTGCTTACTATACGTTACCTAGAGTGGTACTTATGTTTGACCGGAGGGTCTTATGTGTTTACATTGAGTATTACATTATCCCGCTTTATGTTGCATGCTATGCATTATGTCTTTGTGATTTATGCTATGCGGAGCTTTACAGACCGGACCAGAGGGTCCAACGAACCGTGGGACTGGAGGGTCCCACTAAGACACATTGACCGGAGGGTCTTACAGTGATATAGCCTCGAGTGGCTGATGAGCTGTGTGTGTTGTATTTTGGGGAACTCACTAAGCTTCGTGCTTACCGTGTTATGTGTTATGTGTTTCAGGTTTTCTTGGAATCACGGGAAGGCACTGACTCGATAGTACACACCAGAGAAGGAGTTATGATTTGAGGATCCTGGATTATTATTATTAAAAAAATATAGAGTTGTGTTTTGTAAATAAATTCAATGGTGTTTTTGTGAAACGTGATTTGGGAATTATGTGATTTTAAAAGAAAATTTGTTTGAAAATTTACGCTATTACAATTACCATAATATTTTTTTCACCACCATCAACCACCATACCACCACCGCAACTGCCACCTCCACCATCACTATTGCCGCCACCTTTACCACTACTTGTTACAACCAACACCCACCACCTACCTTTGCAACCACCACCCGCCCCACCTCTACTACCAAGACCACCATTGCCGCCGCCACAACCACAATCATTAGCACCCAACAGTACTGGCACTGCCACCATTTATTGTTTTTATAATTTATATACTCCCTCCGTCCCATATTAATAGTCCATGTTTCCTTTTTGGTTTGTCCCAAAATAATTGTCTACTTCTAAAAATAAATATGTCTTTTACCATAATACCCCTCATTATTAGTTAAATTACCATAAAATTAAATGCAACTACCATGGAATTAAATGCAACAGAAGGGTAAGACTGTCATTTCATTTAATAAAGTTAACGGTAATTAATGTTTTCTTAAACTGTGTGTTTTTTGTCTGTGAACTATTATTTTGGGACGGAGGGAGTAATATATTTTTACATATAAATTATAAAACAAAGTAAAATTAAGCAAAAAAACAAGAAGAACAATTATGTCATTTTACATTATTCCATTTACATTTCCTATCAACCAAACCAAACAGAATATGAAATTGAATTACAATTCCTAACAAATTACAAATCATTTAAAAACATTTTGTAAACCAAACGTCAGGTAAGTTATATATAGGTGGTGCAAATTCAATTATGTTTCTCCTTAGCCTCTAAGGTTTATTTGAATTATAATTATCTATTAGTCAAATATGATAATAAGTCATAATTTAAACCTTTAATAATATTCCATTATTACCCCCTCTAATTAGTTTATAGTTATTTACTTGGTAAATCAGTAAATAACAAATTAATCTCTCTCAAATAAATACTCTTGTTTTAAGATTGATCCAAGTGTGTAATCTATATATGATCATATAACTAATTTTGTCACTAACACGTTGTTTCCAGTAAACATATTTCGAACAGACAATATTTGTATATTCGAACTTGTAAATTATACAGGGTATGTCTTCATGATAAGTACTTAGATCTATGAACCTTTAGATTCAGCCTACTCCAAAGTTTGTGATCAAACATTCTTTTGTTATGGATATTTGTATAAACGTGAAACATAGAAATGTTGTCTAACTATGACGTTCATGATTCTGTTTCTTAGTATGGAGTCATGGTGACCTAAAAGATAAACTGTATAATTGAACGACTATCCATCCACTCTAAGTATAGCTATACTTCACTATCAACACCAAATCATTAACGGACCCTATGATATCACTTTTATCGAAGAGGAACAGAAGGAACAAGTCAACTTCAACTACACCGACTTGTACACCTTTTCCATCTCACACGCGAGCGTACTATGTATTTTTTTCAATTACAGACAACGTTGGAGGACATTAAGGCAAAAAAGTAAGTCATATGTATCTTAGTTTCGAGGAAAAAATATATTACGATCTTCCTTGCGACAATATTCCATGACGTAATTATGTGAGTGTGGTTTACTTCGGTACATGTGTGTAGTAGTCGGTCGTATCTCTATGCTATATCCATCTTTATGAATAATCTACTATCACCCTACATTGGTCTTAATTAATTACTTTCATCCTATAAAGTATGATCAATTGTAGAGATTCTAAATTGATATTCTCAATAAGGTGTAAAACATGTAAAATAAAAGGGAAACTCCATCAAAATCTTAATACTTTGGCCTCATAGTCGAGTTAATTATTATATATATTTTTTTATCCAAAGAAGTCCCAAAAATCAAAAATTGTATTCATTTTGACTCCTTGACCCAGTCAACATGTAATATTACTTTCACAATTTACACTTTTGGCCCAGATTTTAAATTTATTACAAATTTGGTAAAAAATTTACACTTTTTGCATAGATTTCAATTTTGTTATGAATTCATCCTAAATTTAGTTTTTAAAAATCTTGTTTCAAATAGTTTTTTCTACTGTATAAAATTATATTTATAGAAAAGAACATATTTTCATATAAAAAGCCTTCTTTTTTCTACCTAAAAACATTTTTTATAAAAAACATTTTTGTATGCTAAATTCCTATATATATTTTTTAAAAAGAACATTTTTGTATGCAAAATTCCTATTTATAATTTTATTTTATTTTATATAGCTATTTATAAAAACATAGGTATGTATCTAGACAATTGAAGACGCATGAAGTAAATTACACCACCCATGATCTTGAGCTGGGAGCTGTGGTCTTCGCCCTAAAGATTTGGAGGCACTACCTCTACGGTACGAAGTGCACCATCTTCATGGATCACAAAAGCCTCCAACACATTCTAAACCAAAAGGAGATGAACATGAGGCAGAGAAGGTGGGTCGAGCTGCTAAACGATTACGAATGCGAAATCAAGTACCACCCAGGCAAGGCTAACGTGGTAGCCGATGCCCTGAACAGGAAAGAATACTTAGGTCGCCAGGTGAAGACATTATCGATAACCATCCACTCCCACCTAACTTCACAGATCAAGGGAGCCCAATCAAATGCATTGAAGCCGGAGAATGCCACAAATGAAACACTGCATGGAATGGATAAAAACCTTGAAGCCAAGGAGGAACAAAACTTACTACTTCATGAATAGAATCTGGGTCCCTAAACTTGGGAGATTTAGAGAGATATTCATGAACGAGGCTCATAGAACGCGATATTCCGTCCATCCAGGTTTAGATAAGATGTACCTAGACATTAAGCAACATTATTGGTGGCCAAATATGAAGGCAGAGATCGCCACTTACGTGAGCAAGTGTCTCACTTGCGCCAAAGTGAAAGTGGAGTATCAGAAGCCCTCAGGGTTACTGCAACAGCCAGTAATACCCGAGTGGAAGTGGGAAAGGGTTATTATGGACTTCATAACCAAATTACCTAAGACAGCAGATAGATTGGATGCTATCTGGGTGATTGTTGATAGATTAACCATATCCGCCCATTTCCTGCCAATAAAAGAATCGTACAAGATGGAAAGATTAACACAAATCTATATAAAAGAGATCGTGAGACTCCATGGAGTGCCATTATTTATTATCTCGGACCGTGATAGTAGATTTACTTCATGATTTTGGTAGTCACTGCACAAAGCTATAGGAACACAACTAGACATGAGCACTGCTTACCACCCTCAAACCGATGGCCAGAGCGAACGAACCATTCAAACACTTGAAGACATGCTTTGAGCCTGTGTGATCGATTTCGGCTAATCATGGGATACCCACTTTCCTTTGATTGAGTTCTCGTACAACAACAGTTATCATACAAGCATAAAGGTTGCACCTTTTGAGGCTTTATATGGTCGCAAATGTCGATCGCCTCTCTGTTGGTATGAGGTCGGTGACACTCATCTGGAAAAAGGGCAATCACTAAGCAGCACACTTACAAGACCATAAATCATTCGAGAAACGACAGAGAAGATAATCTAAATCAAAGCCCGACTCCAATCATCGCGTGACCGACAAAAGAGTTACGCTGACAAACGACAAACACCTCTGGAATTCCAAGTCGAAGATCGGGTACTATTAAAGGTCTCTCCATGGAAAGAGATGATCCGTTTTAGGAAACGTGGAAAACTAAATCTGTGATACATCGGGCCGTTCGATATTCTAGCCCGAGTTGGCTTGGTGGCATACAAGCTGCAGCTGCCTGCGGAGCTCAGCAGCGTACACCCTGTGTTCTACGTCTCAAATCTGAAAAAGTGCTTATCAGATGAAACTCATATCATTCCTTTGGAAGAGATCGAAATAAACGAGAATCTCCTGTTCATCGAGGAACCGGTCGAGATTATGGACAGGTAAGTGAAGCGTACGAAGCAGAGTCGTATTCTAATTATGAAGGTTCGGTGGAACGCTAAACATGGACCGGAATTCACATGGGAACGCGAGGACCAGATGAAGCAGAAGTACGCTCACTTATTCTCTCGTTCATGATCCTACCTTCCAAAAGAATTTCGGGCGAAATTCCCTCTAACGGGGGGATGATGTCACAACTAGCATTTTTAGCTAGGAAATTCTGTTTTCATGTAAACATCAACTCTTGTAAGACTTGTAATCTAAGTGGATATCATATTCTCTACTCAATCAAAAACATCCATTTGAATCAAAACTCCTGAGTGAAGTCCAAAATCTAAATTAAGACATCTCATATACTCAACTATGGGTTTGAAACCCTAATAACCTGGTTTAAACTTCGTATGGGCCAGTAAACCTTTCATTAGACGATTTGGGGCTAAAGAACCCCATTTGTGCTCTAATTGGACCCACATTCGTCAAACCATGGCATTTGGGCCTTATTGGGCCTAAAATGTCTCACCATGTTAACATGGGCCATGATGGGCCGTGAATCACTCTATCGAACCACGATGGGCTGTAAACCCATATTTCCATTGCGATTGGGCCGTAAACCCCATCCTTTCACCACCTTTAGGCCGTGAACCCATAAGAAGGGCCCAATGGGCCGAGAATCTTCATGATTGGGCCTATGATCTCGAAAATGTTCAATGAGGGCCCAACCTTCTCCTTCTCTTTTACTTTCCTCGTCATTCATGACCCACACATATAAAAAAACAAATTAGCATGAATAATTACTTAACACCTCATGTTTACATGGTGAATATCCATGCAATACACAACATACAGCAAGAAAATCCCATACATCCATGCAATGTCTTTTCACACTTCTCTCTTCTCTCTTCTTCTTAATCACGGTCAAGGAGCAAAAACTCCCACCACCTTCATTTTTTTTCTCTCAAATTCAACCAAAGACTTCTCTTTAGAAATCTCAAAAAACCTCTCATTTCCTCCTAGAAAAATCATGTGTATGCTTGAGAATACATCATTAAAGTTCATCATCTTGCTAAGATATCTTATATTCTAGTGTTTAACTTCATCATATGACAAATCCTCCATCTATTAACACCTCATTCGTGATCTATGCTCTAGATCCATCTTAGATTCGAAAAGCTCCACATAAGAAGCTTCTAGGGCCGAGATCCTCATCATTCTTTATCAAAAAGCGAAACCTTCAAAGCAATGTCAGTTCATACCCCCTATTTTCAGTTTTTACTATCTTTTGGGGGAGAATACAAGTTGTTTTATGTAGATCTATGTGTGTATGCATGATATTGTGTGTTTTTCAAGATATATGTGTGATTATGTGTTATAAACTCCATGAACTTGAAGATCTACTAAAATGTGATGATATTTGTAGAACATAATACTCATTTCAACTAATTATGCAAAGAAAAGGTTTTAAAATACATCAAAGTTACTTAAAACTATGAGATTTTGATGAAAGGGGCCAAAAGTGACAAAATAACCAAAAATGGGGTACTATATGTAACTCACCGTTTTTTAGGAACCAAAAGGAATGTATTTTCATAAATATGAATCTTTTTGATATTTGTGACCTTAAAAGGGCTTACCTGTTTAAAAATTCATAAATGGGCTTCTTTTGGGCTTTTTCGAGTTTTTGATAAGAGGAACAAAAAAAATGTAAATTTATTAAAACTTGGGCAAAAAAGATATATTCATTTATAAATGGGCCGAAAATGTACATTTTCATAAAAATCAAGCCAAAAATGATATTTTTGACAAAAGTGAGTTAAAAATGTTATTTATACTTAAATCTAGTCTCAAATAGAAATTTTGTCCTTAAAGGACCTAAATTGTCACTTTTACCAAACATGTGCTACAATTGTAAATTTGTGGTTTTAGGACCAAAAATGTCTTTTTACAAAAAAAGTGGGCTTTTTAGGTCAATTTGGTAACCAACGAAGCTTATACAATTAACGTAACAAACAACAGATAGACTACGTCATTCTTACCTTTATTGGGTTTGGAATTAATTTTCATGCTTAGTGGGCCTTAGTAGTTCACTTACATGTTTATTGGGCCTGGGATACTCCTTATATGCTTATTGGGCCTGGAAATGATATACATGTTAAATGGGCCTTAGTTGTCCTTTTACATATATATTGGGCCCTGGATATATATTCTCATTCCTTTTGAGCATGGAAATAATTCACATGCTTAGTGGGCCTTAGTTGTCCACTTACATGTTCATTGGGCTAGGAATATACCTTATATGTTTCTTTTCGCGTAAATTCGATTAAGGATCTTGTGAGTCATGTTGGTTGACACCCATTGAGTGTACAATCGTAGCTTGTTGTTATAACCAGAGTCTCCTGGAGGGAGAGCATCAGTTTGTGTATAGATCTAGATCTATACGAAGTTGACACCCCACACCTGAGCTGTTCGCTACAGTTAGACTAGACCAGTCTAGGGTACCAAAAACCTTACCTTGTTCAGTCGGCATCCGAAAAACGCCAAGACAGACGAAATTTTCATTTATGGTTGTAGCGACTCACTTAGAGGAATTAACGTTATAAATTTTACGGGAAACCATTCTCTTTTCTTTTTGGATAACACAGTAATATACTCGTATTGTTACTTAACTTCAGGGGTTGAGATATCAGCATTCTCTTTTGCAGACAACATCGGGTTATCTGGGGTCATTCTCTTTGTATTCCCTTTGTATTCTATTTATATTCTTTTTGTCATTCTCTCCATACTCTCTTTGCATTCTAGCAAACATTAACACACATGCATTAATAAAAGACCGGACACAAACATATCAAACTGTTTTTCAGAAAATATTGGATTTCTGGTGTTTACAAAGTAATACAAATCATTTTCTCAAACATGCTTATGAACTCACCAATATTTTTATGTTGACCTTTCAAATTAACTTGTATTCTCAGGAAACCGTAGAGCAGATTGGGCAGAAAGAATTCATGGATATTTTTTATATTTTGTGTCATCATACTTTGACTATTTTGGCATGTAATATTTAAATACAGTATTTGATGTAAACCAATGCTAGTTGTAATATTACTTGTGTGATGATGATGTTGTTATTTTTCAATTATATACTCTGCGATGATACTACAAGAATGAAGTCACCCAAGCCCGTGCATGTTTCCGACGTCTGGTTCGGGGGTGTGACACATCTATTTTATAATAAATGCATATATATATATATATATATATATATATATATATATATATATATATATATATATATATATATATATAATAGGTTTTCGTATACAAGAACATTGTTATAAAAACAATGTATACAAACAATTATATTACAAAAAATGCATACAAATATGTTTTTATGGGAAAAAAAGGTTTTCATAAAAACCACTATAGTTGTTTTTTTTTTCGGTTTAACCATCGAAAGATTTTTTTTATGTTAATAACTGAGAGTTCTCTTTTATTTAAAAAAATTACTGCATACAACTTTGTATCCTATAAAACCATGAGAGTTTGAATATTGTTTGATTTAACCACTAGAATAAATTTTTATTTTCGACTTAACCATCGATAATTTGAATTTTTTTAACAAAACTATCATTGATCGAAAGAAATAATTTTCCTTCAGTTGTTTGCTGTAACACCGTACATTTCAAAATAATTTTTCACAATTTATAAAAACATTTCTCATTAACTTTTCATAAAAACATCAAGTTTAAATCTCAATTAACATTATACAAAATCCCAAGATCAATGTATATCGAAAATCCCATGCGTGTGTACAGATCAAGCCGGCGTCTTCCCACGGTCATCGCTAGTACCTGAAATAACAACACTAACACTGTAAGCACAAAGCTTAGTGAGTTCCCCAAAATACCACATGAATACATATATATATTAGCCACTCGAGGCTATAACTCTGTGGGTCCGTGCACCCAAGCTCTGTGAACCCTCAGGTTCTAACTCTGGGAACCTTCCGGTTCCAACCCTATAAACAGGCACAACATAAATCACATAGACATCATGCAGTACAACACATAGCATACACACAACATACACATAACTCTGATTACCTACTCAAGGTAAAGTATAATGAGAAGACTCACCTCGTGAATATCGATAGCTAACAAATCCCGAAATCACACGTGCTCGATCCTCCGAGCTACAATCTCCCTATAACATCATATATCTCTAATTAACACTTTTTAACACTAAGGTTGACTACCCCTAAGAAGTCAACACTGGTCAACTCTTGGTCAACGGTCAACGGTCAACTTTGACCGGACTCGGCGAGTGCACTATGGCGACTCGGCGAGTCTAAACGTTTTCACCAATCTCTAGAATTCCCTTTTTACATGTCGAGTACTCCCCCTGACTCGACGAGTTCCACCTGGAAGAATCGCTGGGCCACCCCGACTCAACTCGCCGAGTCTCAAGAACAACTCGGCGAGTCCCAGTTCAACTCAGACCACCTGCCAACCCTCTCAGACTCGCCCTGACTCACTGAGTCAACCTATGACTCGACTGGACCACTCACTGGGCGATCTGAGGGCAATCTTCAAGCTACTCGCCGAGTTTGCCCATCGGACTCGGCGAGTCCATGCCATGCAATCACTCAAACTTGCTTCTAAGGTCAGATCTGCTCCAACAATTCATAGATCTGGCCTTCCTAGACTGATTCAACACGTAAAGTCCTTATCTTGGTGTTCATAACACACCCCATGGCTCATAAATGGCATTTTGACCTAAGGCATAAGGATTCCAATCCAAAACCTCCATTGATTCACAAAAAGCTTGGGCAAAGGGACACTCTGGACCTCCAAAGGTCCAGATCTACAACTTACTCACTCAAGGGACCAAGGAAGCACTAGATCTTATCATAAAAGGGTTCAATAAGCCCTAAATCAACATAAATTTCGACATAGCAGAAATAGCTCGAAGAATATACCTCAAATGTGATGCTTTGGACCCCAAACTCTCAGAAAGTGGCTCCTCTTGCCTTTCCTTAGCTGATCCTCCCTTTTCCTTGCAAGATGACACTTCCAAGATCAACAATGGCCTCCTTCTATGCTCAAAACGCTCACACTCGATAAGGGTTTCACTCAAGGGACTGGTGAGCACAAATGACGGCCATAAGGCCCTTTAAATAGGTCCCAAACCCGAGAAATTAGGGTTTCATTAAACAGCGCAGACTCGCCAAGTCCATACTTTGGACTCGTCGAGTCCAAGCGCGAACCCGCGTCCAGACCCGCGATCCTACTCGGCGAGTCTGAGCTCCAACTCGCCGGGTCCCTTCTCAAAACACCAAAATATAAACATAAAAGATACTTGGAAATCCGGGCTGTTACAACTCTCCCCCACTAGAACTAGATTTCGCCCTCAAAGTCTCGCTCTGAAAATAGCTCCGGATGCTGCTCACGCATCTCACGCTCCAGCTCCCAGGTCATCTCTGATCGCCTCCGATGTTGCCACTAAACCAACACTAGAGGTACCTCCTTGTTCCTCAGAACCTTGATCTTCCGATCTCTGATGGCCACTGGCCTCTCGGCATAATTCAGGCTCGCATCCACCTGAATATCCTCTAATGGAACCACTGCCAACTCGTCGGCTATACACTTCCTCAACTGCGACACGTGAAAGGTGTTGTGAATCTGCCCCAACTCTGCTGGAAACTCCAAACGATAAGCTACCCGGCCTACCCTCGCGACCACACGAAATGGACCAATATACCGGGGCCCCAACTTGCCCCTCTTCCTGAATCGAATCACTCCTTTCCAAGGAGAGACCTTCAGGAGAACGAAGTCGCCGACCTGAAACTCAAGCTCGGACCGACGTCTATCTGCATAACTCTTCTGTCGGCTCTGAGCGGTCAACAACCTCTGTCTGACCTGCTGAATCTGCTCTGTCGTCTGAAGCATGATCTCTGTACTGCCCATTAATCGCTGACCAACCTCTCCCCAACAAATGGGGGTCCGACACCTCCTCCCATACAACAACTCAAAGGGTGGCATACCAATGCTCGAATGATGACTGTTGTTGTAGGAAAACTCTGCCAAGGGTAAATACGCATCCCAGCTACCCCCGAAATCCAACACACATGCTCGGAGCATGTCCTCAAGCGTCTGAATCGTCCGCTCACTCTGACCGTCTGTCTGGGGATGATATGCGGTACTAAAATGCAGTCTAGTACCCAACTCTTCATGAAATTTCTTCCAGAACCTGGAAGTGAAACGCACATCACGGTCCGAAACAATCGAGATCGGCACCCCATGCCGAGATACCACTTCCCTCACATACACCTCCACCAATTTCTCTGCTGAAGAACTCTCAGTAATGGCAAGGAAGTGAGCGCTCTTCGTCAATCTATCCACAATCACCCAAATTGCATCAACTCCTCTGGCAGTCCTCGGCAATTTGGTGATGAAATCCATAGTGATCTGTTCCCACTTCCACTCGGGAACCTCTAATGGCTGCAACTTGCCATGCGGCCTCTGGTGCTCGGCCTTAACCCTACGGCAGGTCAAGCACCTCTCAACAAACCATGCGACGTCCCTCTTCATACAGGGACACCAATACTCCTTTCTCAAATCCAAATACATCTTAGTGGCCCCCGGATGGATCGAAAATTTTGACCGATGAGCCTCCTCCATCAAAGTGGTACGCGTTCCTCCCACAAACGGTACCCAAATACGCCCCTGGAATGTCACAAGACCCCGACCATCGGTCACGAACTCTGAAACCAAACCAACAACCCATTCCCTTTTCTGCATCTCAGGTTGCACAGCCTCGGCCTGTGCCCCGCGAATGGCGTCCAATACCGGAGCTATCACGGTCAATCTCAAACACACATCCCGCAGTGGAGTGCTCTCCGCCCTGTGGCTCAACGCATCGGCTACCACATTAGCCTTGCCTGGGTGGTACAGGATCTCACAATCATAATCCTTGACCACATCCAACCACCTTCTCTGACGCATATTTAGGTTGGGCTGATCCATCAAATACTTCAGACTCTTATGGTCCGTGTATATCGTACACCGAACCCCATACAAGTAGTGACGCCAAATCTTGAGGGTGAACACCACTGCCCCCAACTCTAGATCATGGGTGGGATATCTCGTCTCATGAGGCTTCAGCTGCCTCGATGCATATGCTATCACATGCCCTCTCTGCATCAGCACCGCTCCCAATCCCAAAATCGATGCATCACAGAATACCACAAAGTCCTCCATCCCTTCCGGGAGGGCTAACACCGGGGCTTCGCACAACCTCTGGCGAAGTGTCTCAAAGGAGGCCTGCTGCTCGGGGCCCCATGAAAAAGCAACACCCTTCCGGGTCAATCTGGTGAGTGGCACTGCGATCTTGGAGAAATCCTTGATAAACCTCCGATAATACCCTGCCAACCCTAGGAAACTCCTGATCTCGGAATGTGACTTCGGCGCCTCCCAACTCATCACTGCCTCCACCTTGGCTGGATCGACCAAAATCCCTTCGTGGTTAACGAGATGTCCTAATAACTGAACCTCCCACAACCAGAAATCACACTTGGAGAATTTGACATAGAGCCTCTCCGATCTCAGAACTCCAAGAACCTCCCGCAGGTGCTCCTCATGCTGCTCTCTAGATCTCGAATATACCAGAATGTCGTCGATAAACACAATCACCGACCGATCCAGTATCGGCCTACACACTCGGTTCATGAGATCCATGAACACTGTCGGGGCATTGGTGAGTCCAAAAGGCATCACCACAAACTCATAATGCCCATAACGCGTCCTGAACGCTGTCTTCTGGACGTCCTCATCCCGCACTCTCACTTGATGATATCCCGATCTCAAATCGATCTTGGAGAACCAAGATGCTCCCTGCAACTGATCGAACAAATCGTCGATCCTCGGCAATGGGTAACGGTTCTTGACCGTCAGCTTGTTCAACTCCCGGTAATCAATGCACATCCGGTGTGAACCATCCTTCTTCTTGACGAACAGGATAGGTGCTCCCCACGGCGAGCTGCTCGGCCGGATAAACCCCTTCCCCAACAGCTCCTAAAGCTGTGAGGATAACTCATGCATCTCTGGAGGTGCAAGGCGATAAGGCACCTTAGCGATAGGCGTAGCCCCCGGAACCAAATCGATACTAAACTCCACTTGCCTCACAGGAGGCACACCCGGCAACTCCTCGGGAAATACATCCGGGAACTCACGCACTACTGGAACCTCCTCCACTGAACTCGGCCTCTCGGAACTCACCCGCGTATCCACCACATACGCCACAAAACCCTTATAGCCCTGCTGTAAACACTGCCTCGCCCTAGCGGCCGAACAAAACGCTGATCCTGAACGTGTACCCTCACCGTATACTGAAAGAACTCCCCCACTAGGGTCTCGTATGGTCACCAGCTGTCGCTCGCAGTCGATGACCGCACCGAATCTGCTCAACCAATCCATGCCCACAATGACACATACATCACCCATAGCAATAGGAATCAGATCAATCGGGAACTCAACACCGAATATCTCAACTACGCAATCTCGGAGAACCTCCATGGCATATATCACCCTCTCATCAGCTATGGAAACTCTCAGAGGCCGGCTCAACGCCTCACGACTAACATTGATATGCTGACTAAAAGCCGAAGATACAAAAGACCGACTCGCACCCGAGTCAAATAACACCAAGGCAGGTACAGAGTTCACAAGAAAAGTACCTACGCATAACATAACATAAGCATACTATCTCAACATCAAAATAAATATATGAAAAAATACATACCAGCCACGACATCGGGTGCTGCGCGGACCTCCTCCGCGGTCAGTTGAAAGGCTCTCCCTCGTGCCCTCGGCGCCTCGTCCTTCACTGGCCGACTCTCTGTAGCTCTGATGGCGGTAGGGGCAGATCCCTGAGGTGCTCCCTGAGATGACCCTCGCAGCTGCGGACACTCTGCCTTTCGGTGTCCAGTCTGATTGCAGTGGAAGCACACTGCAAACCCCTTGGGGCAATCCTTGGCCATATGCCCCTCCTTGCCACATTTGTAGCAAGATCCCGCTCGGCAGACTCCATCATGACCCTTGCCACACTTCCCACAAGTGCGGCCCTTCTGGCTCCCTGGTTTGGGATTAGCGGGCTTGGCCCGCTTGGCTGCCGGCTGAGACTGTGCTGGTCGCCGATCCCTCCCCTGAGACTCCGAATCCTCCCTAGCCCGAGTCTCTGGCTCAATCTCCCTCTTCCGGGCATTTGCCTGAAGCTCAATAAATGTCCGGTACGAGGAGTTCGCCACGAACTCTCGAATATCCCGCCTCAAAACGCTCAGATAACGGCTCATACGTGCCTGCTCAGTGGACACGTGCTCAGGGCAGAACATCGCCCTCACATGAAACATCCTCGTGATCGCTGTAACCGACTCAGTACCCTGCTTGAGGGTCAGAAACTCCTGTGCCAAACGTTCCCTCTCCACCTGGGGAACGTACTCATCTCGGAACATGACAGTGAACCTCTCCCAGGTCACTGCCGCAAGCTCAGCAGGCGTATAATGCGTCGTCACAAACTTCCACTAGTCCTTCGCTCCCAAGCGAAGCTGGTTCAACGCGAACCGAACCTTCAAATGCTCAGGAGATGAGCAAGTGAAGAAGCACCCCTTAATATCAGATATCCACCTCATCGCTGCCACCGGATCCTGGGTCCCATCGAACTCTGGTGGTTTTGTGTTGCTGAACTCCCGGAACAGCAACGCATCACCACCTTGCGGCCTCGCAGCAGCAATCGCTGTGGTATCCGCTGCAACAGCAGCCTCAGAAAGAGCGGCATAACGCTCGTCAAAAGTCTCGATCAGCATGGTCTTTATAGACCCAAACATCTCCGGTATCTCTGCCCTGATGGCCGCAGCCACCTTCTCATGGATGATCCGGCGGATCTCCTCATCACTGGTACCACTGCTCTCGGGCATCAAGTGTGTCCTCACCATGATCTACCTCTGAAATACAACATACGATAAATTAGAACCCTTACGAGCATACACACACTCGTCAACTCTCTCCTCCTTGATTCTTGGTATTCCAAAGATTCTTACTTGGGCTGTACACCGCTCCGGTGCTTCCAGTAGTACGGGCCCAATACTACTGTCCACACTGTATCATAATACACCCCAAGTCCTCCTCTTCGGATCCCAAATTCCAAGTACTCTATCATGCATAGACCTCCCTCTAATAGATCTCTCATAAGCCCCTCGCTGCTACCTACTCACTCTCAAACATCTCATAGCAGCTCACCCCTTCCTAGGCTAAGGCATCACAATCCGGCCATTCTAGTCCTAATAGGAATACCTAGCATACTCTAGCATGCGAAAATATCATATCAAAATCAATAGCACATAACATGAGGGTATTTTGGGAAATCACCGTTCGGGCGCGGACTGATCGTACAGACAACTCTGCTCTGCGTTTCTTTTCAAAATCTTTTACTCTTTTGAAAATAGTTCTCAAATCCTCAGTTTGAGTTCAAATACGCCCGAAGGTGTACTTGAATCCCTCAAACCAAGGCTCTGATACCAACTTGTAACACCGTAAATTTCAAAATAATTTTTCACAATTTATAAAAACATTTCTCATTAACTTTTCATAAAAACATCAAGTTTAAATCTCAATTCACATTATACAAAATCCCAAGATCAATGTATATCAAAAATCCCATGCGTGTGTACAGATCAAGCCGGCGCCTTCCCACGGTTATCGCTAGTACCTGAAATAACAACACTAACACTGTAAGCACAAAGCTTAGTGAGTTCCCCAAAATACCACATAAACACATATATATATACTAGCCACTCGAGGCTATAACTCTGTGGGTCTGTGCACCGAAGCTCTGTGAACCCTCATGTTCTAACTCTGGGAACCTTCTGGTTCCAACCCTATAAACAGGCACAGCATAAATCACATAGACATCATGCAATACAACACATAGCATACACACAACATACACATAACTCTGATTACCTACTCAAGGTAAAGTATAATGAGAAGACTCACCTCGTGAATATCGATAGCTAACAAATCCCGAAATCACACGCGCTCGATCCTCCGAGCTACAATCTCCCTATAACATCATATATCTCTAATTAACACTTTTTAACACTAAGGTTGACTACCCCTAAGAAGTCAACACTGGTCAACTCTTGGTCAACGGTCAACGGTCAACTTTGACCGGACTCGGCGAGTGCACTATGGCGACTCGGCGAGTCTAAACGTTTTCACCAATCTCTGGAATTCCCTTTTTACACGTCGAGTACTCCCCCTGACTCGACGAGTTCCACCTGGAAGAATCGCGGGGCCACCCCGACTCAACTCGCCGAGTCTCAAGAACAACTCGGCGAGTCCCAGTTCAACTCAAACCACTTGCCAACCCTCTCAGACTCGCCCTGACTCACTGAGTCAGCCTATGACTCGACTGGACCACTCACTGGGCGATCTGAGGGCAATCTTCAAGCTACTCGCCGAGTTTGCCCATCGGACTCGGCGAGTCCATGCCATGCAATCACTCAAACTTGCTTCTAAGGTCAGATCTGCTCCAACAATTCATAGATCTGGCCTTCCTAGACTGATTCAACACGTAAAGTCCTTATCTTGGTGTTTATAACACACCCCATGGCTCATAAATGGCATTTTGACCTAAGGCATAAGGATTCCAATCCAAAACCTCCATTGATTCACAAAAAGCTTGGGCAAAGGGACACTCTGGACCTCCAAAGGTCCAGATCTACAACTTACTCACTCAAGGGACCAAGGAAGCATTAGATCTTATCATAAAAGGGTTCAATAAGCCCTAAATCAACATAAATTTCGACATAGCAGAAATAGCTCGAAGAATATACCTCAAATGTGATGCTCTGGACCCCAAACTCTCAGAAAGTGGCTCCTCTTGCCTTTCCTTAGCTGATCCTCCCTTTTCCTTGCATGATGACACTTCCAAGATCAACAAATGCCTCCTTCTATGCTCAAAACGCTTACACTCGATAAGGGTTTCACTCAAGGGACTGGTGAGCACAAATGACGGCCATAAGGCCCTTTAAATAGGTCCCAAACCCGAGAAATTAGGGTTTCATTAAACAGCGCAGACTCGCCGAGTCCAAGCGCGAACCCGCGTCCAGGCCCGCGATCCTACTTAGCGAGTCTGAGCTCCAACTCGCCGAGTCCCTTCTCAAAACACCAAAACATAAACATAAAAGATACTTGGAAATCCGGGCTGTTACATTTGCAACTGACTAATGGAAAAAAACCCATAGTGGTTTTTTTTTTTTGAAAAAACAACTTTCAATGGTTAAACTAGAAAAAAGTTCTTTCTATGGTTAAAGAAAAAAAGAATTGAAACTATAATGGTTTTTATAGTATTCGGCCTGTAATATATATATATATATATATATATATATATATATATATATATATATATATATATATATAAACACCAATTTCATAGTAACGTAGTTGTATATAGTTATGTATACAAATACGTTTTTATAAAAACATGATTTTATACAAACACATTTTTATAAAAAAAATGTCTACAAACATGTTTTTATAAAAAAAAATGTATACAAACACATATTTTATAAAATATATACAATCAGGTTTCTAATCATAAATGTATATAAATTTGTGTTTATATATATATATATATATATATATATATATATATATATATATATATATATATTGTAACACCCAATTCAGATAATCATTGCATTAAGTTAAATTTGGAAGTCTCACCTGGCTCACGACGTGATATAAGCTTGCTACGTCGTGAGGGGTATGTTTGAAAACACACATCAACTTTGGGCTCACAACGTGAGCATATTTTGCTCACGAAGTAAGGCCGATATGAGTGGAAAACCCTAATTTTGAGGCTTGTGTTCATATTTAAAGGGAAGTGGGGGGTTAGGGTTAGCCTACCCTTAACCTCCATCACCTCTCAACACTTTCCTTTGATCCCTAGTACTCTATAGTTGATTTTGAGCTCATTTGTGGTCATTTCTACCAAAAGAGAAGAAAAAGAAGAGCATCTAGCCATCACCTCAGTACTTAAGCCTCTCGATCATTTATTTTCACTCCTTCTGGACCTTTGTGAGTTTTCAAGATCATACCTTTATGGGTTTATAAGCTTATATATAGGTTTTGATGCACTTTCCTTCATGGATTTGATGATATATGGTTGGAATCCATAAAGTTGCCAACTTTATGGATCTCCAACATCCCTTTGTTCAAATAGTTGCTAGATCTGAAGTATGGATGAGCCTTGTGACTCTTTCATGAGATTTGGTGTCATTTCTTCCTTTTGTGCCCTAATTTGTGTTAGGACATGTATTGGACATGCATGTCCAAAAAGCTACGATTTTTATGATGTTCTGGAGTAGATAACACACCATAGAAGTTTTGGTTTCTTAGCTAAAATGATTAAGAACGTTATTAAGTTGTTCTGTCCAGAGCGTCCTCACGACGTGAGTACCTGTGTGTGACGACGTGAGGCTGAGATTCCTCGACTATTTTGTCTTGTTAGGTCACAACGTGACCAGTAGAGGGTGACGATGTAACAAGCGGCTATAGGACTTTTGAGTGAGGGTTGACTTTGACCAAGGGTTTGACCAAGTTTGCTTAATGTATTTTGGGTAATTTGTGTAGTAATTGAGTTTTGGTCACTGCTTATTGAATAGGTGAGCGGTAGAGTCAAGAGTCAGAGCAGTGATTGGTTCAGCTACATTTCAAACTGTGAGGTGAGTTTTCCTCACTGTACTTGCAAGATGAAGGAACCCATAATGTCCATTGGGTTATGTGCCTGGTTTTGAGGATGTTGCTATGCTGTATTCATTTGTTAGTATTGAGTCCTGGTATATAGGATGTTGTTATGTGATAGTGATATGTGGTTCTGCCTGTTAGTCTAATTGACTGGATATATGTTTATATGTTACTGTTTTATGTTATCTTTTATGTGTATGTAGACATAGTATGGTTAGGTAGAGGCGTTACTACTTTGTGCGGAAGCCAATAAACGTGGGAGCAAGTTAGCCATAAGTTATAGTCCCGAGGGGCAAGCGAGACTTATGTTGTGGCTTCGGGAGTAAGCCAGGCATAAGATGTGGGCTTGAAGGAAATTCATACTCATGTTGTGGACTCCAGGGTAATCTAGTTTGTTAGTTATGGAGCCAATATGCATGATGTTATATGCTGTGTGGTGGTACCTTGGGGGAACTCACTAAGCTTTGGCTTATAGTTTCAGTTTATGTTTTAGGTACTTCAGATGACCGTGAGAAAGCGAAGGCGTGATCGTGTACATCCTCTTGGTGTTGATGATTTTGATTTGGGACACTTTGATATATGATTACTAGGTTTGAGAACAATTTTTTGTAAACGTTTGGTTGATTTGGGATTTTATTTGAAAATAATGATTTCACATGATTTAAAAATAAAAATTTTTACCAAGTGTTTTGGGATGTTACAAGTTGGTATCAGAGCCATTGTTTGGGTGAATTGTATGAACATTCGTTTGAATCCAGACTCAAACTATGGATCTGTAAAAGTTTACAAAATGGTTTTCAAAATTGTTTTCAATAGTAACCAAGGAAGGATGAGATATGTACGATCAGATACCTACACTGTTGTTGTTATTGATGATTATTATAAAACTTCATGCTAGTGGTAGGCTAGGGATCTTCAGGAATTGCATGATAGGATTGGTTGATGTATGATGCCTGATAGCCTAGGAGGTATTCTTTTATAAAATTGACATCATTACTGTAGTTTCTTAGTGTATGCATCATAGTTGTACATAACAAATATTTTATAGCCTAAGAATGTTTGTTTTAGCCTTATTTCTTGTTCCTTGTTTGGTTGTGGGCTTAGGATAGATTTAAATATTCGACTGTTTATCAGATCCAATGTTATGTATCATTAGCATGCATGAGTGGCCGCAGGGTTGGTAGAAGTTTCATGGATGAGTATGTGTGTGAGGAACTGGACAGATAAGGAATGATTAGCCACTCTTGATAGTGTGAGGATAGGATGTATGCATATCCTAGTTGTATATATGTATCGGATTTTTGTGATGATCCTTAAGACAAACACGGGTAGGTTCGGAAGGTAGTATGGGCCCGTGATACTGGAAGCATAGGACCTGTACACGTATCAAGAAAGTTACAAAACCTGAAGGTTTAGTCTGTCTGGGGTGGTTATGATGTTATGAATTATGAAAATTCTAATATATTATGGCTTATTTTTAGTATGGTAATCACGCGGGGATCAGGTTCTGGATCTGGAGTGAGCGGCCAGGATAGGTCAGGGTTAACTGGTGATCAAATAAGAGAGATGATTGCCACCGAGGTGGCTACTGCTGTCCAGGGATCTATTCCGGAGTTGTTTGGGTGATTGAGCTATTCGATGATCGTTACACTACAATCTTTGAGGTTGTTGTTTTTGTAGCTACCACGGTTGTTGTTGCTACGGGGGTTTGAGGGGAGAGAGATTTTCAGTATCGAGACTTCGATAATATGAGTACCTTGGAGTTTGATGGAATCAAGTGTGCCCTGAAGCTTCTCAGGTTAGGGGCGAAGGATTATCAGAGACTGGTGAATGGTACTCACACTCATGAGTAGAGGGCTGCTGTTACTTGGGAGCAGTTCATGGAGATGTTCCGTACGAGATACTTTCTCTTGGTGGAGAGGGAGAGGTTGGCTCGAGAATACTTGGACCTAAGACAGAAGATCGATTCGGTGATGGAGATCACCAAGATGTTTACTAGGAGGGCTCTTTTCTACCCTGAGTTTGCTGCTTCGGAGCAGGCTCAGGTGAATCAGTACATGAACATGCTAACGGCAAATATTTGCCAGTTCGTGTCCACCCATTGTTATGCTACCCTCACTGAGCTTCAGGCTACCGCAAGGAGGTAGGAGATTGAGTTAGAGATTCAGACAATAGAGTTTATGTAGGCTCATGTCTAGTCACAGCCTGCAGTGAATCAGTTCAAGCCCATTGATTCGATATCTGGGGGACATTGGGGTCTCACTTGTGGGAAGTATGGCAAGGTTCATGATGGTGCTTGACGATCAACATTTGGATGCCACAAATATGGCAAGGAGGGCATTCCGCCAAGGATTTTCATCAGCAGGCCCCGCCTGTGGGTCCCAAGAATCTTTACCACTATGAGCATGTTGGCCATATGAAGCCAACTATCCCTTGCTCGCTGCAATGCTGGCTCATGCTCCATCACCAGCTACTTTGAGGATTACAGATGGAAGCCGGGGTAGGGTGGAGCCCCCAAGGGCTCGAGGTCGTACATTCCATCTCACTGCAAAGGATTCCAGGGCGGCGCCCAACATTGTTTTTGGTATGTTTCCCTTTATTATCTTGTCATTCATTTTATAGTATGCTTATGTTTATGATTCTTTTAGGTACCTTCTTAGTGAACTCTTTGCCTGCTCTTGTGCTTTTTGACTCAGGTGTGTTAAGCTACACTCGCTGAGCTTTAGGCTGCCGCGAGGAAGCAGGAGATTGAGTTAGAGATTAAGATGAGGGATTTTATGCAGGCTCATGTTCAATCACAACCTGCAATGAAGCGGTTTAAGCCAACTGATTCGAGATCCAGGGGACAAAGGGGCCACACTTGTGAGAAGTGCGGAAAGGTTCATGATGGTGCTTGCCGATCATCATCCGGATGCCACAAATATGGCAAGGAGGGCATTATGCCAAGGGTTTTCATTAGCAGGCCCTGCCTGTAGGTCCCAAGATTTGTTACCACTGTGAGCAGGTTGGCCATGTGAATCCAACTGTTCCTTGCTCATTGGAATGTTGGCTCATGCTCCATAACCAGCTACTTTGAGGATTACAGATGGACAATAGGGTAGGGCGGAGCCCCCAAGGGCTCAAGATCGTGCATTCTAGCTAATTGCAAAGGATGTCAGGGCATCACCGGATGTCATTATTGGTATATTTCCCTTTATTATTCTATCAATTATTTTATGTTATGCTTATGTTTATGATTTTGATTGGTACTTTCTTAGTGAACTCTTTTCCTACTCTTGTGATTTTTGACTCGGGTGCGAGTCGGTCCTTTGTATCTCGGTCCTTCAGTAGGAGTTTTGATATGACTCTTGGAGAGTAGGAGTATCCGTTATGTCCTATTACATGCACTTGTCCAGATCCTTACGAAACTATTACAGGGACTTGTCCTGATCCTTACCAAACTATGAATGCATTCATATCTTAACAGCACAAGAACTCCGACATACAACCACACTTTTCAAGCCCAAAAAATGTGACCATATCCCTATAGTCACACTTTTTTCGTTGAAAGTGTAACCGAATGTCATGACACCTTAGGCATCTTATGATCACATTAAAATTTAGAATTTAAAAGTGTGACCGTAGCATAAATAAGTGCGGCTATTTTGTATGGATTTAATCAATGATTGTATCGAATATGTGGTCGTACATACTTTTTAGACACAAATTTTCATTAATTAAGTGGCGTTAGGTGCCTCTATGGAGACAAAAATGTGTTATTAGTGTGGCTTTTGTTATTATTTTGTGACACATAAAATTGTTGAATATGACTATAACGTACCTTTTAGTCACATATAAAGTAAGACAAATTTATTTTTAACCATGATTAGTTTATATTTGTTGTGACTAGTGCTTACCCTATAGTTACATTAATGTATATTAAAGCATAACATATTGTATCATTTCTCACATAAAAAATAAACTCATAAAGAAAAAAAGGTGACCGTTTTTTTTGTATTAGTGATGCATAATATTTAAAACCATCGTTGAATATTATTTATAACAACACATTTTTTCTAAATGATGTGGCTATTTGTTACCCTATAGTGATATTTATTTATGGTAAATCATGACATAAACATGTAACATCCCGGTCAGGTACATCAAAATTCATACCTATAATTCTATTTTATGTCAAATTGGTCCCTAAGTCCAAGCATTATGCTTTGAAGCCCTAGTGGCAATTTAGTAATTTGGGTAGGAGAAGTACGCCAAGCGTACATGTGTGTACGCTGAGCGTACACTTATGTACGTAGGGAGTACTAATGTTCGGAGGAACCCCTAATTTTTAGGGTTTGAAGGGTATTTAAGCAAACTCGGCATGTTTGCGGGTAGTGGGGTAAAGGTGAAAACAATTTTTGCCCTTTTAGGGTTAGAGAACCTTTTTGATTGAGTTAAAAAAATGATCTATTTCGGTAACTGATAAAGCAACACGTCGTGTTGGGGTAATCAACACGCCATTTTGAAATGGGAATCTTCGAGAAATCGTGAATTTTTGCCCAAACACGGCATGGGAACAACTCTTCCACACCGTGTTGGATGTTCTCAACACAAAATTTTAAATTTGCTCACTAAAGGTTTTACCACACCCCACACTTAAGCCTTGCTTGCTCTCAAGAAACATTTTAATTATCAAAAGACAAAGATGAAAATCGTTAACAAAACTTAACAAAATAAAGGAGAGAAAACAAAAAATTAAAGAAAGATAAAGGGAAAAGAAATGCAAACTCAATTGATTGGTTGCCTCCCGCAAGCGCTTCTTTTTTAGGAGTCTTGAGCTAGACTCCTTACCGCCCTACATTATGGCGTCCTCCTCCAAGTTCATTCCTTCTTCCATTCTATCTTCGCTTGACATCCCTTCTTGATAATGTTTGACTCTATGCCCATTTACCTTAAAGGTTGAACCATGTCACACCCTCGAACCAGAATGGCGGAAACGTTCGGGGGCGAATGACTTCATCTTGTAATATCATAACAAGTATATATAGATGAAACATAGACAATCATCATCACCATACATAAAATATAACAACGTACATGGTTTGCATCATTGTATCCATTCATAAATTAAATCCCAAAAATTTACAAGTATATGGTGAAAACAAAACACAACAAATTCCCAAAAGTCCCAAGCTACCAACCTGCTTAATGAGTTCCTGAGAATACAATTTATTTTGAAAAGCGTTAATGATATTGCCATATTTATACATGTTTTTAGGCAATATTTATTTACATTTTTATTGATAATTTGATTATTTGCATTGACTAATGATACTTATAAGCTTAAATTATACTTTGCAGCCAAATAGAAGCATTTTTGGAGAAAAGGACTAAAATTGACAAGACATGGAACTTTGGAGGCTTTAAGAAAAGAAGAATAAAAATCCAGCAAAAAGGCATACTCACGACGTGAGAATTGAAGGCTCACGACGTGAGTTGGAGTATTCGAGAAGATAGGCATCGGGAGGAAGAATCCTTGTCAAACACGGATAACTACTTGCTCACGACGTGAGTCTTTATTGCTCACGACGTGAGTCTTTATTGCTCACGACGTGAGCGTGGAAAAATTAGAAACTATATATATGCTTGATCATTACGACTTGGGGGACTTTTGGCTGATGGAGAAGTGAAGTTCATAATTGGATTCTAGTTTTGGTACACTTTAATTATGTTTTTGAGTATGAGTTGTTTATGTTTGTTTGCTAGTATGTCTAGCTAAATCTAGCTGCTTCTGTTAGCTAGATGAAGTTGGAACTAATGGTTTTAATATTCTAGCTTTGATTTATTTGTTGGTTAAGACTTATGTTGATTGATTTTACCTAGCATGTTTGATTTGATATTTGATTGCTTTGATTTCTTATTCTATATAGTTAATGACCATTAACCTACATGAATTAGAATACCTTGTAATTTAGTGAACACTAGTTTATTAGAGCTAAGATCAAACCAATCTTAGATAAACAATTGAATTATTAAATTTAGGCTGTGCTAGAGAACTCATATTATGACCAAAAGTGTGTTTATGAAATCAATCTTACATAGCTCCAATTCTATTTAATAATTGATTTTGTGTTAGCAATTGTGTGACGAAACATATATTTACATAATTAATTAATGTTAGTAGATTTAGAAGTAAATTGCTAATACTATCTTAATTGGTAACCAACAATAATTGTCATAGCTAATTTATAAACCATTGAGGGAAAGTGGATTCGAACTAACAGAAGTATTTGTTAATTGATTGAATTTCGTGTTAAGAGTTAACTTCATCTAAACTTGCAAAATTAGATAAAAACCCACCTTGCTAGAAAATTAGGTTAATTTAGTTGTAGATAGATTAATTAGTTAAAACCGTTCCCTGTGATCGACACCCGACTTACCCAAACTATTGTATAATTCGACTAGGTACATTGCCTAGGTGCATTTTAGTTCGTTTAGTAGTTAGGTTATAAATATAAAATTAAGTGTAGCTATTTGCACGCATCAAGTTTTTGGCGCCGTTGCCGGGGAACGGCTTATTTAATTGTTGATTTATTTGCTTTAGGGTAATCGATCCTTTTTGTGGGGTAAAACCTGCAAACAGTTACTTTTTCAGCTTAAATTTTTGTTTTAGTACCCAACTCACGACGTGAGCATTAGGATCACGACGTGAGTGCAGAAGTTTTTAGTTTTTCTTCGTTTTTCTTTTTTGTTAAATTTACTGCGACAACACAAGGTGGTGATCTTTACCACGTCGTGGTGACCAGTCAGTAGGCTATTTTTAGTTAATTTTTAGTTTAGTTTTACGTTTTTATTTTTGTTTATTTTGCAGAAGTTCATGACTAGAGGATCCAAGACACCTTTGGTGCCACCAATTGAAGATCCAGAGTCGGACCTTCACAAGAAGACGGATAAGAACACAGGAGTGAACCAAACACCAAAGAAGTCACCTTTTAAAGATCTAAAGTCAGTTTTTGGAAAAAAGTCATGAGAGAAAGTAAGAGAAACTAGTACATCATCAAAAGTTGAAAGCTTTGATCAAACATCTAACCTACAAGAATCCGAGTACGAATCCAACCCAAAATTCGAACTACATAGAAGTGAATCCGAAGATGAGCCAGAAACCAAGATGGCAGACATTACGAATATGTCTATGGGAGCTTACAAGAAGCGGATTAGAGATGATGATGGTCTGGGGTTAGTTCAACCTACAATTCTTGCCACTGTCAGATTCGAGCTAAAAGGACACATCCTTACTGCACTTAAGGATATTCCATTTTATAGGAAGGATCATGATGTAACACCGTAAATTTCAAAATAAATTTTCACAATTTATAAAAACATTTCTCATTAACTTTTCATAAAAACATCAAGTTTAAATCTCAATTCACATTATACAAAATCCCAAGATCAATGTATATCGAAAATCCCATGCGTGTGTACAGATCAAGCCGGCGCCTTCCCACAGTCATCGCTAGTACCTGAAATAACAACACTAACACTGTAAGCACAAAGCTTAGTGAGTTCCCCAAAATACCACATAAACACACACACACACATATATATATATATATATATATATATATATATATATATATATATTAGCCACTCGAGGCTATAACTCTGTGGGTCCGTGGACCCAAGCTCTGTGAACCCTCAGGTTCTAACTCTGGGAACCTTCCGGTTCCAACCCTATAAACAGGCACAGCATAAATCACATAGAAATCATGCAGTACAACACATAGCATACACACAACATACACATAACTCTGATTACCTACTCAAGGTAAAGTATAATGAGAAGACTCACCTCGTGAATATCGATAGCTAACAAATCCCGAAATCACACGTGCTCGATCCTCCGAGCTACAATCTCCCTATAACATCATATATCTCTAATTAACACTTTTTAACACTAAGGTTGACTACCCCTAAGAAGTCAACACTGGTCAACTCTTGGGCAATGGTCAACGGTCAACTTTGACCGGATTCGGCGAGTGCACTATGGCGACTCGGCGAGTCTAAACATTTTCACCAATCTCTGGAATTCCCTTTTTACACGTCGAGTACTCCCCCTGACTCGACGAGTTCCACCTGGAAGAATCGCGGGGCCACCCCGACTCAACTCGCCGAGTCTCAAGAACAACTCGGCGAGTCCCAGTTCAACTCAGACCACCTGCCAACCCTCTCACACTCGCCCTGACTCACTGAGTCAACCTATGACTCGACTGGACCACTCACTGGGTGATCTGAGGGCAATCTTCAAGCTACTCGCCGAGTTTTCCCATCGGACTCGGCGAGTCCATGCCATGCAATCACTCAAACTTGCTTCTAAGGTCAGATCTGCTCCAAAAATTCATAGATCTGGCCTTCCTAGACTGATTGAACACGTAAAGTCCTTATCTTGGTGTTCATAACACACCCCATGGCTCATAAATGGCATTTTGACCTAAGGCATAAGGATTCCAATCCAAAACCTCCATTGATTCACAAAAAGCTTGGGCAAAGGGACACTCTGGACCTCCAAAGGTCCAGATCTACAACTTACTCACTCAAGGGACCAAGGAAGCACTAGATCTTATCATAAAAGGGTTCAATAAGCCCTAAACCAACATAAATTTCGACATAGCAGAAATAGCTCGAAGAATATACCTCAAATGTGATGCTCTGGACCCCAAACTCTTAGAAAGTGGCTCCTCTTGCCTTTCCTTAGCTAATCCTCCCTTTTCCTTGCAAGATGACACTTCCAAGATCAACAATGGCCTCCTTCTATGCTCAAAACGCTTACACTCGATAAGGGTTTCACTCAAGGGACTGATGAGCACAAATGACGGCCATAAGGCCCTTTAAATTGGTCCCAAACCCGAGAAATTAGGGTTTCATTAAACAGCGCAGACTCGCCGAGTCCATACTTTGGACTCGTCGAGTCCAAGCGCGAACCCACGTCCAGACCCGCGATCCTACTCGACGAGTCTGAGCTCCAACTCACCGAGTCCCTTCTCAAAACACCAAAACATAAACATAAAAGATACCTGGAAATCCGGGCTGTTACACATGAGGACGCTTTTAAGCATCTAGATGAGGTCAATGACATTACCGATTACTTCAATGCTCCTAATGTTCCTAGAGAGACAACTTTACTAAGGATGCTGCCAGTCACTTTTAAAGGACCTCCAAAAGACTGGCTGAAGGCACTACCACCTGGTGCAATCACTACTTGGGATCAGATGCGTGAGCAGTTTCTAGATTAATTCTGCCTACCTTCCAAGATAGCTAAACTCAAGAAGGCGATAGCTAATTTTGACCAAAATCCGGGTGAGTCACTCTACGAGGCATGGGAATGCTACAAAGGTTTGTTAAGGAATTGTCCTCAACATGACCTTAACATTCAACAAGAAGTATCCATTTTCTATGACGGGGTTAATGTAATGACAAGACAAATCCTTGATTCTCAAGGATGGCTTATAAAGAAAAATCTGGGGGAAGTCAAGGAGTTAGTTGAAGAATTTTCAAATCATTCTCGTGAGTACCACAATCCAAGGCATGAAGGCATTAAAGGAATTGGGGGAGGAAGTTCAGAAGACATGGTTTCTGTGCTAGAAATGCTCAACACTATGGATAATAGGATGACCAAGATAGACCAGTCAATACATCCTATAAGAGTTGGTTGTGAAAGGTGCAATGGTCCACACTTGACTAAGGATTGCTACATGGATGAATATGGGAATAAAATAGCTCAAGTTTGCTTATCGGGTGGGGATAAATATGATGAAGACTGGCAAAAAAGAAAGAAGGAGTGATTGCCATATGATGAATACAAGAAGCAAAAGGAAGAAAGATATAGGCAGACAGGTCGAGGCTTTTACCAAAAAGGGCAACCACCAGCTAAGAAGAAGGTTGACTTGGAAACCATGCTACTTCATTTCATGGAAGCTTCAGAGAAAAGACATGATGATACTGATACAACACTGAAGGATCGAAGAATAATGATGAAGGATCAATAATCTATGATGAAAGAACATCAGGCAATGATGATTGACCAGCAAGCATCATTAAGAAATCATCAAGCCTCTTGTAACGCCCGTTAATTCGGGCTAGTCAATTTAGAGACAATAAGCATCAAAATTGAGTTTTTGATGGAAGATTATTTAGAAGGATTAATCTTAATCAAGTTGTAGTATGTGTTATAAGGGTTCCGTACACATAAAGAACGCCGAAATCCGAGTTATAACGAAGAAGTTATGGCTTGTCGAAGTTTTACGGCAAAATCGGCACCGGGAGACGTAAATAGTGAATTTAAGATAGAGGAATTTTTAGCCTTAGTGATCTAAAAAGAAATTGTAGTATACATTAAACCGAGAACATACAAAAAAAGAACACCCAAATCTGACTTCGTATGAGGAAGTTATGAATTTTCTAAGATTTGGCATAGTAGTGCACGACATGAAACTCGAATTTTAGCTCGAGCGGTTTGTGGCCTACGAGACCTAAATGAGAGTTGAAGATCTCATTAATAGGAACTCAATGATAAAAAGACAGACAAAAACGGAGTCCGTATGTAGAAGTTATGAATTTTACGCGGACATTTAACAATATAATCTCCTCCTACTGTTAAATTTAAGATCGGTCGAGAATTTGCCGATGGAGTCTAAATAAAAGTTGTAGATCTTGTTTTTACCTACGCGTGGAAAAAACATAGAAAATGGAGCTCGTATGCGAGGGTTATGATTTTTCTAAGTCGGGAGGGTGTTGTGCGAGTTTGGGTGACGTGGCGTGATCACAGCCGTTGTTTTCTCTCCAAGGAAAGCCATCAGATGATAACACATGGCACTGACTCGGCGAGTCAGTGGACCAAATCGGCGAGTTCATCAGGAATTCAGCCTATAAATAAGAGTCCCGGGTTCCCTCATTTCCTCACCCCTCAACCCTCTTCTTTCTCTCTCTATACTCTCTCTCTAAGCTCCCTAACCCCCCCTAAAATATAGGTAAACCCCTAGCACCCGAAGGAATCCCCGAGGCTCATGAAGCCCCGAGAAAAGAGCCTTTCAGCTCGGGAACACTGCTCCAGCGAAGCCCAGTTTTGCGAAAAACCCGCTGTAAGTGACCTACGCCTACTCTATCGTTAGTATATCTTATGTTTTATGTAACACCGTGAATTTCAAAATAATTTTTCGCATAATATAAAAACATTTTCATTTAATTTTCATAAAACATCAAGTTTAAAACTCCAATCCATATCATACAAAATCCCAAGATCACATATCATAAAAATCCCATGCGTGTGTACAGATCAAGCCGGCGCCTTCCCACGGTCATCACTAGTACCTGAAACAAACAACACTAACACTGTAAGCACAAAGCTTAGTGAGTTCCCCAAAATACCACACATAAGACATATTAGCCACTCGAGGCTATAACTCTGTGGGTCCGTAGACCCTGCTCTGTGAACCCACTGGTTCTAACTTTGGGAACCTTCCGGTTCCAACTCTATAAACATGCACAACATAAATCACATAGAAATAATGCAGTACAACACATAACAAGAATATAGCATACAAATACTCTATCACATAACTCTGATTACCTACTCAAGGTAAAGTATAGTGAGAAGACTCACCTCGTATATCTCGATAACTCGTGAATCCCGGAAATCACTCGTGCTCGATCCTCCGAGCTATAATCCTCCTATAACATCATATATCTATAATTAACACTTTTACCACTAAGGTTGACTACCCCTATCAAGTCAACACTGGTCAACTCTGGTCAACAGTCAACGGCCAACTTTGACCGGACTCGGCGAGTGCACTAGGGCGACTCGACGAGTCTATACGTGTTCACTGACTCCCTAGGATCCTCTCCTGACACGTTGAGTACACCCCCAACTCGACGAGTCCCACCTAGCATGAATCGCGAGGCCACCACGACTCAACTCGCCGAGTCTCAAGAACAACGCGGCGAGTTCCAGCTCGACTCAGTCCACCTGTCAACCCTCTCTGACTCTCCCTGACTCACTGAGTCAACCCATAACTCGGTAAGACCACTCGTTGAGTGGTTAAAGGCAATCTTCAAGCTACTCGCCGAGTCTGTTCTTCGGACTCGGTGAGTCCATGCCATGCATCAACTCAATCTCGCTTCTGAGGTTAGATCCGCTCCATCAACTCATAGATCTGGCCCTCCCAAGCTCATTCATCACGTAAAGTCATAGTCTTGGCTACCATGCAACACCTACAAGGCTCCTTTTGAAGAAATGACCTCTAAGATGGCAACCTAAGTCTCCAACCCAAAAGGAAGGACATAAAGAATGGTACTTGGGACTCTCTGGACCTACTAAGGTCCAGATCTAGGTACCATATCCCCATGGGACCTCTCACACTCCAAATACAAGGCAAACATAGCATGAAGAAACCCTAGATTTGACCATATCAACAAAAATACGAGAATAAGCTCTGAATGATACCTCAAGAAGCTTCCTATGACGAAATGGAAGTAGATCCAAGCTCCCCCAACTCCTCTAGCTTGACTTTCCCCTTCCTTTCTTGCAAACACACACAAAATTGGTGAATAATGGCCTCTTATCTCACTCACAAGAATCCCTCAGCTGTTTAGGTGCTCTCAAGGACAAGGTAGCCGCAATGAAGGGCCATAAGGTCCTTCAAATAGGGATTAGGACCGGGAAATTAGGGTTTCATTAAACAGCTTGGACTCGCCGAGTCCATTCCTTGGACTATCCGAGTCCAGGTGCGAACCCGCATACAGAACCTCGATCCTACTCGGCGAGTCTAAGCTCCAACTCGCCGAGTCCCCTCACAAAATACCAAAAATATATGAATAAAAGATACCTGGAAATCCGGGTTGATATGAAGTCACATTGCACTTAGTTTATTTTCATCACAGGTGTTGATATGAAGTCACATTACACTGAGAGATTAAGGAGATATAAATCACTAGTGATAATGAATGTAAGTTCTGTTTATGCTTATGTTTCTGTATTGACGATGACATCCCAAATGTTTTAAAATGAATAAAAATACTTTTCTTCGAAAATGCCTTGATAACATATTTATCTTGTTTTACTGGGAACAAATTCCGCAACATTTTTATTAAAAGAGGTACTCTGACTTTTATAAAGCATAAACAAAATCGGTCTTTTCTGGACGTGAAAATGGGGATGTCACACCTTTATCCACAATCTCGAAGCTCAACTTGGTCAACTAACAACTTTGTTGGACTAGAAACTATCTCCACATTTTCCCAAAAATAAGACTCAATCCTATGTTATAATGATCGAGACTAAAGAAGAGGCTATCTCTAAGTTCCTAGAAGCATTAGAAGTGGAGCCAAGGCAACCCAAACTAGAATGAAGAAGTTAAAGATCGAAAATCCAAATTCAGCTGAAATACTGAACTCACGACGTGAGCCATCCATGCTCACGACGTGGGCCCAATTTGAAAAGAAAACTTCAGAATCCATTCCGGCTTATCGTCCGCCTTTACTGTTTCCTTCCTAAGCTAATCTTAGTCAACTGGAAAAGGAGCATCTGGGGTTTATTTAGCAAATAAAGGGTATTCCAATTAATACTCCTTTTTTCGAGTCATTATCCAAAATTCCCAAATATGCAAAGTTTTTACAAGACTTGATAAACACTCGTTAGCAGTTAAAGAAGAATTCTAAGGTGATTCTAAGTGAGAAAAGCTCAAAAGTTGTATTGGGAGAGATACCTAAGAAGATGGGAGATCCTGGATGCCTCACTCTTCCATGTGAGTTTGGAAATAATCTGAAGACTTACGCTTTAGCTGATTCTAGGGCTAGCATAAATTTGATGCCTTATTCATTTTTATCACAAGCTAAATATTCAGAAGATGAAGGCTACAAAAGTGACTCATCCTAGGGGGATTGTAGAGGACATCCTGGTGAAAATTGGGAAATTCGTTTTCCCAGTTGATTTTGTGGTTATGGACATGAAATAAGATGTTAATGTCCCAATCATTCTTGGTCGCCCTTTACTTAATACGGCTAAAGCTTTGGTTGATGTTCGTGAATCCAAGCTTACTTTGAGGGTTGGAGATGAAGAAGAAACTTTTGGAGTTCAAGATGGTTTCCAAGGGAGTGATGTTCATGATGAGGTCTTCAACATTAATGAAGAGAATGAACTTGAAGAATTAGAGAAGCTTATGGAAGAAGAGATTCAACAAGTCAAATGCTCCAAACCAATAGCTTCTGTTCCAATTTTTTTTCGAAGTGCTTGCTTATAAAACTCCCATATCTTTGGTAAGAAAAGAAAGCGACGGTTTATCAAGTGATGAAGATGAGGTTACTTCAAAGGAGATGAGTCCAGTGGTGAAAGAAGAAAAGATTCCTATGGAGCCTAAAAAGACTGAAGAAAAACTGGAGACTAAAGGGATCAAAAGAAAACTTGATGTAGTCGAGGTGAAAGCAAAAAAGGAGAACTCGAAGATGGTGTATATTAGACATGTCCAAGCTTACAAGAGGCGATGGAAGGAGCATAAGATTCAGGTGGTGTTGGACAGCTCAACGTAAGGAGGCACAGAGTCCAGCTCACGACTCCAACAAAAAGAAGTGCTTCTCGGGAGGCAACCCGAGCTCGGTTTGCATTTTCTTTTCTTTTCATTTGAGTTTTTAAATTTTTAGTTTTTAGGAATATCAATTGTCTCATCATCTAATAATCCTCTGAATGGTAAAAGTCGAGTGTGGGGGTTCTTAAAATTAAATGGTTTAAAAAAAATTAAAGGTTTTTAGTAATAATGAAATTTATTTTTCAAACTAGAAGCGAGCTCACGACGTGAGTCTAGACTGATATACGTACTGAAATACTTTGATGATTAACCCACCGTTTTCTCTCAGCCCATTTAGAATAATCCAATAAGTGTATTAGCCTATTTCCGCTTGATTAAACAATCCAATTGTTTTAGCCACATATTACTCACGACGTGAGGTCTCTATTCTCACGATGTGAGCAAGAATGAATCAGGACTACTTGAATAAAGAAATCAGATTTCGTTTGACCTACCATTTACTTATCCCTCAAACACCGACAACTTCTTGGTCCCCCCCACGCACTCGATTTCGACCAATTTCACTACGTTGTACTCTTGTGCTCACGTTAACATCAATCTAAGGCACACCAATCTTACTTTTAGTGTTTAGCTTTGACTTATTTGGTTGATTTAGGGGTTAGGGTTTGTAGTCTATTTGAATCTCAAAATTGATGCCCTAAATATGAGAAATCTTTATTGCGTGTATGATTAATATACTTAGAATCAAGTTAGAATAAAATCCCAACAAAGTATTTGGCCCGATTTGTAAACTGTCATGACCAATTCTCGTTGTAGGCAACGTATTCACGACGTGAGCCTTAGTGCTCACGACGTGAGACCTGGGATATGGTCTTTTGTTTGCTGCTAATATGTTTAACATGTGGAGCATTTTGTTTTGTCTTTCTAGTTTATTTGTTTTTTTGCAGAAAAATGGCTTCAAGAGGTGCAACACAACGTGTTTAAAGACCCAACACGTCGTGTTCTTCATTAAAAACGTGTGTACGACAAGGCACTTTTCCAACCGGATTTTCTATCTCAACACACCGTGTTTAGAGATGACACGTCGTGCCATTCTTTAATTTCTTCTTTTTCTTCAAAATACAAGATCCAAGCTTCCAATTCCCAATTCCGATTCCTTTTCCTTCCGAGCATGTCTTTGTTGCTGCAAAAGAAATTTTCTACTAATTAAGTACCTTTTGTTCAGTATTTGAAACAAATACAACACAAAATATTAAGATAATACATGAATTATATGATTAAATATGCCAATATCAGATGCTTGGTGTTTAGGGAGACACTTCTGCAAGCCTAGCTTCTATCAAACTAGTTTTCACTTAGATGATTTGTTGTTGAATACACATTTGACATTGTATTATCAACAAAATTTTGTCATTAAAAATTGATTTTTTTTCATGATAGAACTAGGATCTCCTTCTATAACAACCTTTTCTTTCGAGCCATGATTTACAATTTGTTTCTTAGAAGAAATATCCACATTATTCAACACATAAATCTTCAATTTTGTAGCATTACTCCCATCTTCACCATTCACTACACAATTATTCATCTTTGAACTATATGTTCATATTAGAACAATAACGTACATTATCATTTCCATCTTCTCCACAATTCACCAAGCCTTCATGCAAAAGTGCATCATGTTTTTCTTCCACTTCCCTTCCTACTTCTTTAATCCCACAGCACTGCTCATTTTGCAGATCTCTCAAAACAAAGTTAACAATAAAAGATGCTCAATCTGTATACTCATCTGTACCAATATCAACTCTCTTGCAACTAATATCAACTTCATTGGCAAATCTGGTTGATGTAATTTTTACACGAATTGCAAAACATTCTTTAATTCTTGTGAATTTCGTTTGTGAAAACAGTGTTTCACAAGTATCCAACCATCTTGTAATTAGTGTATTATCCAGTGAAGTCAACATTGCAGGTACTAAGGCGTTTTTCATTAACAACCTTTGTTCTTCAACCAGTTTTAAGACATTCACCATATTATTTTATACTCCTACACAATATAAATAGTTTTTTCACATATAATAACAAAAAAAAAGATTTGAACAAATAATTAAACCATGTAATTATTGTATATAAAAAAAATATAATGATTATTATTCCAATACTTCATTGGAACTAAATGCCTTTATATCAATCTTTTCTTTTCTTAGTTGCAACGATCCAAAAACTCCATTATTCAATTCGTATTCTTCTAGAACTCTGAGGTGCTCTGAATCCAATTCACGGATGAATGGTTGTTATCTTCTCAATTTCACATCCTTACAAACCACCCTATCTGCATACACAAACTTAAAAAAATTTTAATTACATAGCGATATGGTGTAATAATTAAACTGTAATATAAATGAATATCTTAAAGCATACCATTAACAACTTCAAAGGGTTTGTATAATAATAGTTTTTTCAAATGATCTCCATTTTAGTTTGCAGTCTCCAAACAACTTATCATATAGCCACACCAATCTATATTCTTCCAATAAACAACTTTTATTAGTTTTCTAATAAAAGAAGTGTTGGATGATCCATTCATCTCCGTATCCACAAATTTGTTTATGAAAAGATTTATTAAATTCGACCTGAAGTTGTTGTTTGCTTTATTGGTTGCCCTTATCCTTTTGAGGTAGTTGTTGTTATTGAACTTTTGTCCCTTTTATTGTTCTTTCCATTCCTTATATTTGTATCACCCTAATAATCAAGGTATAAATTTTCATTTTTGAGATCAATCCTAAACCCTGAGAGTTCACAAATCATAGTTTCCAAAAATCATAAACATGAATCAGAGTATCCCAAAATCATAATCTCATAAAAATCCAAGTTGATGTGCACGATCAAGCCTTCGCCTTTCCCCAATAATCTGAATTACTTGAAACATAAAACTGAAACTAAAAGCCAAAGCTTAGTGAGTTCCCCCAAAGTACCACCACACCACATATAACATATACAATCATGCATGTTGGGTCCAATAAGTCATCGAACTAGAATACACTCGGATCCACAACTATCGGGCTGGATTACCTCCGACCCAATCATTCATCATACAGGAATACTCTCGGCTCCACAGTCATCGGGTTGGATTATCGTCGACCCAATCAACCATCGAACTGGAATGCCTCGGCCAAATCAGTCATCGAACTGAATGCCAATATGCAACGAGTCCAAATAGTCATTATATTGGTATACCCTCGGGTCCCCATCCATCGGCTGTGACATCCCCAAAATCTCGGCCAGAAAAGACCGATTTTCATTTATGCTTTTAAATAATTTCAGAGTAAATCCTTTTGATTTGAAAGAGTTGCGGAATTTGTTCCCAAAACAAAACATGATAAAATAATATTTATCAAAGCATTTCATCAAGAGATGCATTTTCCTTTATATAATCAAAACTCGGGATGTCATGTTCCGATACAGACCATAAAGCATAAACGATAACATTACAAGTCATTCAACAAATATATACATATACAGACTTGTAAACAAAACAACTTGATGATTCAACCATCTTATGCCCTCGCACCACTACCTGTAATACAAATAAAACTGAGTGGGTCAGGCTTGGGAGCCTGGTGAGCATATAGGGTTTTCAACCCACAATGAATAAGTAATATTTAATTTCACCAACCAATCACTATCCCGATTACCCATTCCCGTTGTCCTCACTTTACGTCCCTAAAATAACATCTATCTCAAGGGACCTAATCTAGGATTTTCATCGGACATCACTGCGAAGGGGTTTCCTCAACAATAGATATCCTAAAGGCAACCATGAGGGGGATAGAGTACACCGGTGAACACATCGTTCACAACACCTACAGGTTATGAACCTGCTAGCGTTCCACTGGACTGTCTAGAAAGAGTCCGTGGTCGTTATCCATACTCCGCTGAATAACTAGATCAACAACAACAACAACATCGAGGCCTCTCATCTGTTTATTACACACCAACTATCTACCCATGTTCTACCCAACATATTAGTAGATAAAATATATATTTTCATACATAGTTTAAAACCTGTATATCATTTTCATTCAATATATATTCCACTTAACAGATGAGGCATACCCACGTAACACGTATTTCATAGAAAGCAATTCAGATCCATGAGATGGAATAAAGTGAATATCCATTCACGCATACAATCACAAAATATACACATAACAAGTATATCGCATAAAATACTTCATAGTTACTTGTTAGAAGAAAGTAACTGCACCCTCACACATATAAACCACAATTTACTTAATACACTCAAACCGCACTTGTATTATTATCGTGTTTATGAAAGGTAGTATACACTCACTTGATCAGAAGACGATCGGACAGCACTACGACTTGCAGAAGTAGTAATCCTCAGCAGATCTAGAAGATCTTCACAAAAATCGAACTTCTCGCGGGCAGAGCTTCGACTCGGGAACCACACTTCTCGGGATCTTCGGGATCTCGGGACTTGCCTCGGGGCTCGAGAATAATATCGGGGCTTCGGGGTATTTCTGGCATGCAAAACGATGCAAAACGGGAGAGAGAAGAGAAGAAATTGGCAAAATAGCCGGCTGCCCTCGCATCCTATTTATAGAGGCTGGAGCCTCGGAGTACGCGGGGCGTACTGGCCTCCGAAATCGTCACTGCATGCGTCATCCGAAGTGTCGACACTCTTCGAAGTACGCGGGGCGTATGTTGGATCGGACCGCTGACTCGTCTTCGGATAAGGCCAGAATTTAAGATTAAAAATAAATACAAAATAATTAATAAACTTCGGAAATTCATATCTTCTTCATACGAACTCCGTTTTCGACGTTCTTTATATCCATGCGAAGGTGAGACTACGCTCTACAACTTTCATTTAGACTCCGTCGGCTAATTTCGACTTTATTTTTATTATTTATTTTTAATAGGCCGCGACAGAAACTTTCGTTATAAATTCATAACTTCTTCGTTTGACGTCCGTTCTCGCCTAACTTTTTATCGCTTCGATACCAACAACGAGACCTTCGATCCTCGTTTAGAATGCTTCGGCTAAAAACCGCTCGATCTCAAATCGAGTATTTCAGGCTGCATACCGCTAAGTCGAAACTTCGATAAATCATAACTTCTTCATACGAAGTCAGATTTGGGCGTTCTATATATATTCGGAAACCTCGTTTCAACTACTACAACATTAACCAAAGATATTAAGTTTATTTTACACTTAAATTTTGATGCTTATTTTTATTCTTAATTAATCAGACTACATAATTAAGCAATTAAGCACAAAACACATAATACTCAAATAATACATTCTTATTATTTCAAAACGGGTTATAAAGGTTAACCTAGACTATTACATTGCTAAAAATGGCAAGCCCGGAAACACAGGCGTTACATCGGCTCAATTACGCCTGGTTTGTTGGCTCACGCACATACCAATAAAGCCTCAACCCAAAATTCATACTATGTCGACATATACAACAGATAAACGTATAACCAGTCGACAGACAAATAGGCAGATCTACAAATCACTATCGTATAGCAATATCATATATATCGGGATACATATCTAATATATCACTACAAAATAACATCCTATATACCAACATACAGATCTAACAGATTACTACAACATAACAACATCCTATATACCATGATTCAGATCTAATAGATCACTAAATCATCACTACATCCTATATACCAGGATACATAATCTAGTGGGCGGTATTGGAACATTCGACCCACAAGTACAATGAGAATAACTCACCTCTCAGTCTGAAAAAATGGTTGAACAAAATGTTGCTCCGGATACCAACTCTATAGGTCACCTATACAACATACAGTGACCAAATCTCAAACCATAGCTTAAAATACCTTAAATTCCCTTAAGTTAAACTTGTTCAACCCTTTGTCAAAGTCAATGTCAAAAATTCAAAGATTTCCTTTTGGGCTGCATACACCCAACATACTCCCCTCTACGCCTAGCGTAAAGGGTGCCTTGCAAGATTACGAGCTTGAACCCTTGTATGCGTAGCGTATGTCCAAGTATGCCTAATAGCTGAACCTAAAATTTTCCATTAAGCTCTTGTTCCATTAAGCCAAGACACCAAACTTCATATCTTAGTAAAATGGGACTTCTTAATGGATAAAGTCCCTAACTTTATCCATTTGCATGCATTTAAGAGGGTGAAAATTTAAATCCTTGGTCCAAAAGTCACCAAAAACTCCCAAACTCTTGCATTGCTCAATGAGAGTGTCCAAGATCTCATTTTGATGAATCTAGAAGCTCAAAACTCTAGGAAACTACATTTTAAGGCCGTGGAGTAGCTTATACTCCATTAGACTATCTTATGGACCAAAAATGCATACAACTTCTAGGATAACAAGATCTAAGCAATTTATACATCAATGTTCAAGATTTATACTTCCAAATGAAGCTTGAGGGCAAGATATTACTGGATCCAAAGTGCCTTAAGCTTCCAAGATGATTTCCTTTCTGTTGCCTTCCTTCAAGAACACCACAAAGCACACTTTCAAGCTTAAAATGCAGGCACAAGGGAATTAGGGTTTGTTTGGGACGAAAATGGGGATGGATTATGATGAATGAAGGGGCCTCAAAGAGATAATGATGTTTAAATAGGTTCCAAACCCTAAAAATTAGCGTTTAGATCTTCACCATGCTCTTCATTTACATGCCAATTGGGACCAATTTGTAAACGTATTACATAATAAGGGTCAAGACTGTAAAAATACCAAGGCCTCCATTTGATCTATTAATTGTCCATAATCTTGAAATAAGAATTTCTCGAAACAGGATGTTACAATATTCTTCATCATCAATAGCACATTCAGAAAGTCTATTGAATTCTACATTGCCTAATGGTATTCCAAGCATTGCATAGACTCTTTCCCTGTCTATGAAAAACTTCCTACTTTCTAGTGTGATAGTAAATGTTTCCTCATGGAATTTGTCAACAACGTAGTATACAAGGTGTGATTGTAATGTTGTCATTTGAATATTCAACAAACCACCAAATCCATTATCTATTAACAATATCATTTGTTCATTAGATAATTATTTGACTGCTAGGTATAAAGAATTTGGTGACATTCTTGTGCTAATGTTGTGAAAATGATTAAAATCCAGTTTCTTTGATTGATTTAATGGTTTACTTACCTTACTTTTTTTTAATCCCATTCAATTTGTCGCTTACCGGGTCTTTGAACTGCGTCATCAACATCATGAGTACATTCATGTATTTTCTTCCTTTATTTCTTCTTTAACAATCAGCACTAAAAATAATATATTTTCTTCCATAAAATTTCAAGAACGTATTCATAATAGAAACAATACGTATTAAAAATTTATAATCATCATTTTCTAAAGATGAAATAATAAAATAAAGTAATGTTCATAAACAGTGGTTCTTTCAAAGACATAACAACAAAAATACGTACTTTGATTTCTGAACGGATTTACAAAATCGTCGTCCTAAAATGCATATCGGTGATGTATTCTTATTAAAAATTTGCTTTTGAACATGTTCTTCAAACTTGAATTGAATATTCTGCTTTGCATTTTTCTCACCAAAATGCAATGATACTTCTTATAATCGATAAAGTTTGATAACCAATTTAAAATGTTTTTGAAAAATAACTGGCTATTCACAAATCAAAACTTCAAAATAATATATCTCACACAAAAATTTTCAAATGTAGTTTGTAAGATTTTTGGTATAATAACGGTTTAATGATACGGTTTTCATTAATAAGAATGTGCTTTTACTATAATACACTTCCATGAATATTACAGTTTTAATTTCAATCTTCTTTCGTTGATTAATTCTATAATTATATGATTCATTGATTAGTCAAATTTGACGGTCTAAACTAGTTCCTTTGTATCTATAAAAAACTATTTTTGAATCGAACTTTATATATATATATATATATATATATATATATATATATATATATATATATATATATATATATATATATATGTAGGTTCATGTGAGGCAGCCAAATTTTGTGAGACCGTGAGACGCATTTTTTATTTTATTTATTTAATTTTATTTTTTTAGTTAATTCAAGTTCCAAAAATAATATTTTAAAAAAAAGAATTTTTGGATTTTTCCATTTATTTTTGCATTTTAAAATTATTTTTTAGAATATGTACACTGTAATATTGTATTAGAATATTTCACGTATTTTTCAAAAAAAATGGAATTTTTTTTATTTTTTATTTTTTTAGTTAACTCAAGTTCCGAAAATAATATTTAAAAAAAAGAATTTTTAGATTTTTCCATTTATTTTTCATTTTAAAATTATTTTTTAAAATATGCCAGTGTAATATTCTATTAGAATATTTCACGTATTTTAAAAAAAAATGGGATTTATTTTTATTTACTTTTATTTATTTTTATTTTTTTTAGTTAATGGGATTTATTTTTCCATTTATTTTCCATTTTAAAATTAATTTTAGATTTGGTCTCACGGTTTCACAAAATTAGAATGGTCTCAAATGAACTTAAACATATATATATATATATATATATATATATATATATATATATATATATATATATATATATATATATATATATATATTTACATGTCTTATTTGTATTTTAAAACAAGAGTTATTTCATTATATACACATTTTAAATATGTATATAGTCTAAAACTTAAAAATACATTTTTAAAAGCAGAGATATGTTTGTTAGAAGTATAAATATGTTTTTAAAAGTATAAATACATACTTTTATATATATATATATATATATATATATATATATATATATATATATATATATATATATATATATATATATATATATATTATAAAAAATATACTTACATGTCGTGTTTGTGTTTTAAAACAAGAGTTATTTCGTTGTGTACACATTTTAAATATGTATATAGTCTAAAACTTAAAAATACATTTTTAAAAGTAGAGATATGTTTGTTAGAAGTATAAATATGTTTTTAAAAGTATAAATACATACTTTTAAATTCTTAAGGCAAAAATATGTTTTTTATTTTTATTTTTTTATAATGATTTCTAGAAATTTAAATACTTATGTATACTTCTAAAATGTATTTATACTTCTAAAATGATATTTTAACGTTTTATAACTTATAAATTGGCAAATAACTTGTATAAAATTATAACATTTAAAAAATATACATGATGTTTTATTAAATATATTTTCATTTATAAATCGTTTTTTCTGCGTTAATAAATTCATATATATATATATATATATATATATATATATATATATATATATATATATATATATATATATATATATATATATATATATATATATATATATATATATGTAAAGGAATTGCAAAGTGAAATGTTCTTGCGAATTTTATTTGATGATAATTCGGCAATTGTAATAAGTGGTAACAAGTATAAAAAAATAAAAGAGAAAATTGCAAAAATGGTTCCTATGGTTGACAAATTTATGTGTTTTTTGATGGGTTTTATACAAATAATCATATGTGTGCATGCAACCCTAATTGGATCTATGTTTTCACTATTTGACATACAACTTTATGAATACAAAAAGAAACCTAGCATGCTTCTATAATTTTTGAAATTCACATACAAGAATAGAACGCATACCTTTTGTTGTTATGTAGTAATAACAACTTGTTTCTTGAATCTCCTTGGCTTTTGAAAGCAAGTACCACAAGTGTAGTACCTCTAATGGCTCACAAACACACTTGAGTGAGAGGATGAATATGAGAGAGAGGATGGAGGGTAACAAGCTCACAAAATCAGATCTACTATGGTTTCTCTAAGGGGTGCCGATTTTGAGTGACTTAGGGTGCTATTTATAGTTGATGTCAACTAGGGTTTTGTCACACTCCAAAACCGAGAACGGCGGAAACGTTCTTGGGCAGAGGACGTCATGAAATGTATCACAATAATGTAAAGTAGTAAACAAGCAACAACATCATCCATTGCATGAATAGTATAAATTTAATTACAAGTGTGTTCTTTCATAGTATAAAACAACATAATGAATAATCAAAATAAAGACGAGTCTTGACTGCTCCGTCTTCACAAAACCTGGTCATTGTACCTGTCTATTTGTGACCTGAGAATACAAGTTATTTTGAAAGCGAGTATCAGCAATAAAGCTGGTATATTCATAAGTGTTAATGTGTCTTTGATTTTAAAAACTGTAAAGTAAAGACTTGTAAACATTTGGAGAAAAGTTTGAAAATGTTTATAAGTAATTGTAAACGTTTGAAAACCCAAGAAAATCCTATATTTCCTACTAGTATAAAAGTAGTCTTCTACCAAGACTCGACTGTTTTGAAAGTGGTCTTCTACCAAGAGCCGACTGTTTTGTAAGAAAGCATCACTGTAAATGTGACGGTTTTTCCTGTTTAACTATTATTATAAAAGTTATAGTCTACCTCGTCGATTATGTATATGAGTCACAATATAAAAGTAATAAGGAAAAATAGTTTATCTATATCAAATATATCCTACCACGTCGTTCATGTGAATGTGTCACAAAGTAAAGGAAGGAGAATAATATAATAACTAAAGATGTATCCTTTTGCATTAGGATATTCACGGCGTGGAAACTTGCCGAACAGTACAACCGTGGACACCCGTTGATGCTCCTTTTCCCTACTGTAGCTAACAACTTTGGGTGTGGAATGGTAAGTCCCGAAACATTTGTAACAGATCCTATGTAATAGTATCTATTAAAGATAATAATGTAGACGTGTTCATCTAAGCGTATCTCTGTAAACGTATCAATGTAAACGTATCTCTGTAAGCATATCTATGTAAACGTATTCATGTAAGTGTATCTATGTAAACGTACTCATGTAAGCGTATCTATGTAAATGTATTCATGTAATCATATATATGTAAACGTATTCATGTAACATTTAATGTATTAGTATAGACTCATGAATGAACTGACTCTTGTGTTATTCCTTGTACTTGGAATTGTAAGTAGTATCTCCTAACTATACCTATTATAGTTACTAGTAATGTATGAGTATATCCGGAAGTATACCTTTGCTACTCAAAGGTACTGAACTGACTAATGGAACCTTTATACCTATATATGTATACATGATATATAATTAATATTTAGACGACATTCGGACGAGCAACCGATTCCCTAAGGCCACATCCCAACGAGGAAAAGGAAATAAAGCGAGCTTACCGTCCGAAGTCCTTTAAACATTATTTATATAACTATACATATCTAGGCATGCATTTGACAATATAAAAGTGTAAAAGAAATTTTGTAAAACCTTTGAAAAGTTTAATACTAAGAAACGATGACCTGATGTCAGTTTATAAAATGATTGAAAGTATTTTGTTTGACAAGACAATTTAAGTACAAGGAAAACCTTTGTTTGAAAACACATTTGTAACAGAGTTTGAAAGGAAACTTACAGTGTGTAAGACAGTTTGATAAAGAGTTTTAAACATGTAAAAACGTTTAAGAAAGTCACTTGAAGAAATCTGTTTGGTAAAACAGTTAACGCATAGTAAATCCATTTGCATGCTAGTTATTAATCACATGTGATTGATATATAACTAAACATGATTCAACTTGTATTCCCCCCATAAAGCATTTATAAACATTTAAAAACATTTAAAAGGTTAATTAAGGGGTATGAACTCACTTGATTGATTGAAGAAAGTGAGACGAAAATCGAGCAGAACTTCAACTTCGAAAAGTTGATTTTCTCGGGAATCTCGGGAATCTCGTGGATGCAAAGCCTTCCTTCGGAATTTGAATCTGAAAACCAGGGCTTCGGGAGCTTAAACGCAGAGCTTCAGCACGAGAAAGAAGAGAATTGAGCAATGAAACCCAGAACCCTTGAGTCCTATTTATAGCCTTCATTTTTAGGTGCCACGTCGTGGCAAGGGATGGCCATGTCGTGGGGAACAATCCTATCCTATTCCATTGACAAGATGCCACCAATCATGTTGCCACATCGCGGCCAACTGTGCCACGTCGCGGCCAACCTGACAGCCTCGGATTTCAGGTCTCGAACTTGTAAAATCCGTAACATTCGCGTATGGGCTCCGTTTTTGATGTTGTTTATATGCTCTCGTAGTTGAGAGTATTCTCTACAACTCTTGTTTAGACTTCGTCGGCTAATTTTGACTTTATTTTTAATATTATATTTTTAACAGGCCGGGACTGGAAAAGTCCGTTAAAAATCCATAACTCCTTCATCTGACGTCCGTTTTCGTCAGAATTTTCACCGTTGCACTACTATTGTTGATGTCTTTGATTCTTATTTAGGTTGTATCGGCTAAAAATCTCTCGATCTCTATTTCGAGTTTTTAGCTGTCTACTACTATATCCGGATCTTGGAAAAATCATAACTTCCTCATACGAAGTCAGATTTGGACGTTCTTTTTTACGTACGTTTATGGTTTAATGATATCTACAACTTTCATTTAGATACTTAAAGCTAAATACTATTGTATCGAAACGTCGTGTTTTTATGTCTATCAGTATTGTCGGTTTTGTCGAGAATCTTAGAATGGTTATAACTTCTTCGTTATAACTCAGATTTTAGTATTCTTTATATGTATGAAAACCTTGTTACGATTCCTACCACTTTATTTAACCCAAATAAGATTTTAGGAAAGTTGAATTTTGACCTAAATTTAACTGGTGTTACATTACATTGTCTAGAAATATCGGGTTGTCACATCATCCCCCCGTTAGAGAGAATTTCGTCCCGAAATTAGAGTTTAAGCAGAATTGACAACTATGTTACAGATAGAAGTTTCATTTGATCCTCGCGTTCCCAAGTGAACTCGGGTCCTCGCTTGGAATTCCAGCGAACCTTTCACTATCGGGATATGACTTTGCTTCTTTCGTTTGACTTCACTGGTATGATAACTCTTCTTGGTCGAATGTATGTTGAGTGTTTTTGTGGTCTGTGAAAATATTACACGTTGTACACTACAAGTAGTGTCTCCAGATCTTCAGAGCAATTACCACCGCTCCTGACTCATGATCATGTGTTGTATAGTTAACTTCCTGCGTCTTAAGCTGCCTTCAGGTATAGGCAGTGACCTTTCCTTTTGCATAAGAACACAACCAAGCCCTTGGTTGGATGCATCACGTTACACCACGAAATCTTATATCCCTTTTGGGAGGGATAATATCAGTGCGGTGCACCAGGATTACTTTAGCGGTTGGAACGCTCTTTCTTGTTTACAGACAAGTCCGGTGCTCCCCGAGGTGAGAAGCTTGGCCTAAAGAATCCCTTTCTGAGGAGTTCGTTAAGCTAACTAGGAAATTCCTGCATCTCATTTGGAGCTAGACGATAAGGTGATTTGGCTATTAGGGTAGCCCCTGAAACTAAGTCAATTCTGAACTCGACTTGACGCTGTGGGGGTCATCCCGGTAGTTCTTCTGGAAATATGTCTTGAAAGTCGCGAACTCTGGGATGTTCCTAATGTCTTGCTCTTCTTGGCTCGCTTCGACGGTGTGTGCAAGGAATGCTTGATATTCCTTTCGTAAGCGCTTTTGAGCTTGAATACACGAAATGATGTGAAGGTTAGTACTTGATTTGTCTCCGTAAATAACAAGAGGTTCTTTGATAGGGAGGTTAAGATGAACTGCTTTCTCAAAGCGCTTGATATCGGCTTGATGTAGACTCAACCAATTCATACTGATTATGACGTCAAAACCTTGTGGTTGATTAGATGTCATGAAGATCTAAAAGAAACTATGATTACTCATGAATTAAGGAAAAAAGGATAGGTACATCTAAGTTTCTTCGCATGGCAGGACGATCACTCGTAGTCTTAGGCAGTCTCCATCCTGAAGTTCATATTAGAACTCATACCAGGTTCATCAATCATAGTTTCGCGTATACGAGTCATATATAAATAAGATTGAAAAGGTAGTCGAATAAATGATTCTTCTTTAAGCCCACATCCCAACGAGGAAAAGAAGTTAAAGTGGAATCATCAATTCTAAACCTGTAGAACCTTGATTATATACCACCCCTATGTATACATTCTTCAACGATAGATCAACCGTATGGGTCTTTGGATTGAACTTGACGTACTGTACGAGTGGTACTTCGGGGAGTTTTGCTGAGTTTTTCTTCGGAAAGCATAAGAAACATGAGGTACTCTATGCATGAGTACTTCGGTGTTTTGGAATGACGGCTTCGCTATAAAGACGTTTTCGGAGAAGGAGATGTATGCACGAAACTGTTATTATGCGGATCGAATTGACTCAAGTTGTATGATAATGTCGGACTTACTTAGAAGTAAAAGACATTAGATTTGAACATAAAGGCATTACAGACAAAACACAACGGTGCAACTTTTAACAGAGTTACAGTACTTTAGAGTAACTACAGGAATACTGCTGCGAACAAAGTATACTACAAAAGGCAAGTATGCACAACACGAGGGTCCCTTAACTGACAGGATCTCGCAAAAGATAAGACTCGAGTTGCACTAGTTTTAAACATGTTTTAAAAACATACATAATACTGACGATTGGAAGTGAACCTATACTATAGTAGGGTCCTTCGTTGCCTCTTTCCATTCTGAGGTCAAACTCCTCCGGATTCGCCGTCGTTCTTCTCTGTTGGACAGTCCCTCTTGAAGTGTCCAATTACGCCACATAGATGGCATATTCGAGAGATTTGGACATTGGTGGTTGAAGTAATGTGTTGGATCCGAGTCCTGCAGCAATTGGTAGTATGTCCGTTCTTGTTGCATTTAAAGCAGTGTAACGGACGACAACTACCCAGATGATGGAAGCTACACTTATTGCATTTCGGTAGGTTTCCGGCATACTGCCTAGCTGGTGTAGGGACAATTGGGATACCAGAAGGGATGGTAGTAGGAGGTACAGATGTCGTGGCTGCGAAGGTTACCGCAGGTTGTTTGTCTTTTGCTTGCCCCTTGGGGTGATTTGCCTTTAGCCTTAGCCTAGAACTTTCATTTGTTATTCTTGGGCTTGAGATTCGGGGTGTCGTGGTAGTTTGTTGCTCGTTGAGGTACTTGATTGTTACTTGGATTGGAATTATTGTTAACAATCCCGCTAACATTCGCGTTGTTAGCGTTAAGATGAGTCAGAACAGCTATCACGACAGCCGAGACTGCAGCTTGAAAGGTAGCTACATCAATCTAAAGAGTTGGTGTTTGGTTGATGGGTTGATCGTTTTTCTTCGGCTACATGATTCTGTTACACGGAAAGAGAATGAATTCGTGAGCGAGTACGGTTGAACCTAGATGTAGTTTGATCGTTCATGTAAATAATAGAAGTATGTTCTCGAAGGTTTGATCTACATCCCTATGATGCAGCCCCGGTACGGAATAGGAGTATGTTCACGAAGGTGTGACCTACATCCCTATGATGCAGTGCTAGTACGGAGTAGAAGTATGTTCATAGAATGGTCTCAAGAAGTTTGTCGTTCAAGCCGAGGTGTTATAGGTTGGTGGATAATATGATCCAACCTTTGAAAGAGGCTTAAAAATGATTCCGGAGTTAAATTACTATAGTCCAATGACTTGACTAAAGCAAATTTCAGATAGACTCCAATGAAGGTATGATGAAAGTATTTGAACAAAGAGTGACACGGTAGTTAGCCGACTGTCAATAACATCGATGTTTAAGATGTAATAAGTTTGGGAAAATTGACCTTGTAGTAGGTCTTACATCACATCTGGAGTAGAAAAGTCTTTGACAACATAAAGACCTAACTAAAGTACTTACATTACAAGGTAGTCACATAGATAAGTGCTACATAGAACATAGACAGGAACACGGTTCGCTAAAACAAAGAAGGAAGTAAAGTATCTCCTACTGGCGACGGTCACCCCTATGGTGAACCCGTAGTTCAGCTAGTTGAAGTTCCATATCTAGCAGGTATCTTTCGTACACCCTCTGTTGTACACGGAGCTCTATGACTTCGGCTTGAGTTTCAGCTAGTGCTTGCAGCAGGGTCTCATGGTTTCTCTCAGATCTCTCACTTGTGTGTTCAAGGCGATTGGTGCGAATGGTATGCATTCTTGCATTGGCATTAACCTCTTCGATACGTTGGAGAGCCGTCCTGCCTTGAATTTCGTTTCGGGCAACTCTACAGATCAGGATTGGTAGAACTCTGTCTGTTGAGCTCCCTTCGTTTACGTTGTAGAAGCTTCGGTCTCCATTAAACGGCATAGGTTGATCTTGCTCTTTGCTCCATGTTTCCAAGCATTCTACCCAAGGAGGCGTCGGGCCATGAAAAGCCGGACGAGGGTTAGGATTTGGAATGGGAGCTACCGGAGGTAGATTATCAACCTCGGGTTTGGAGTTATCATCTTCCGAAAGGTCTTCAGCATGGTGATCATTTAAAGGGATTGGATGATCATTCTCGGGTTCTTCTCCAAACCATCCAGCATTGCCTTCATTCGGAAGGTACGAGTTGCCGTGGGGATGGAGTCCATCCATGTTATCTACGCGAGAACTATTAGACAAAATATCTAGATAATTATTAGAAAATCTTCATTAGTTACATCACTATTTGTAAAGTGCATACTAGTTATATGTAATCAAAACAGGATAGGCCTTCGAATAAGTGACCTTATGTAACACCCCCGAACCAAACGACGGAAATGTCCGAGGTCTCGCGTGACTTTAATTGAGTATCATCACAATGAATATACATGAATCATAACATAAGCGTCACCATGCATCAATATATTACAACTGGAATTGTTCACATCAATTACATTGTTTTAACACTACAAATTCATAACCTAAATAGTCTGAGTACATTTAATAACATGCCATCTAACATTAGTTTTTATAACTTTTCCGCTTACCTGTTACCTGAGAATACAAGTTATTTTGGAAAAACGTCAACATATGAAATGTTGGTGAGTTCTTGTGATAAAATGATTTGTGTATTTTGTAAAACCCAGAAAATCCGATATTTTCTTAAAAGACTTTTGTTTATTAAGTGTGAAGATTCATAAGTGATGCATGAAATGATTTTAAAAACATATATATATATATATATCTATATATATATATATATATATATATATATATATATATATATATATATATATATATATATATATATATATATATATATGAAGGGTATTTTGTAATATAGTTATAAAGTTTCGAACGAGTAGTATTGAATTCCCCGGAAAACCCGATGTTTTCCGATGTTGAAATGTATTCGTGATTACTGATTTTTGTATTGTCTTAACAAACGAATATTGATTAATCCATATTATATATTGTCCTAATTTTTGTCTAATTTGATTTCTCGTAAGCCTTAACAAACGAAATGAAGGGGAGTATTATGTCCCACTACTATCGTAAGTACCTTAGGCTGTCGCGGATGCGAAAGACACGATGGTCCAACTTGCATTTGATTACTGTGACCTTACTAGCTTTTATAACGGGACACTTTGGCCCACTAGCACATAAAAGCTATTGAAAGTCCTTTTATAAAATATTGGGTCATTGAAGGCCCAATAACATATAAACGTTATCCCTTTGGGCCCAAAGATCATGTTGGTGGGCTTGCAAGGCCCGAAAAGCATGATTTGAAACTCATAAGCCCAAAGTTTGTAGATTTACTCATTGTAGTCATCACGTATCTATTGAAGTGTTTTTAATTTGATGCTTGTTGTGTTGTACTGATTTGAGACCGAATCAATTCGTTTATAACGATATTTGGTATTGAAGGTGTATTCGTTTTCCGTTTTATCGCTAGTCAGATATCTTGTATTTTTTCTTAATGAATTAGTTTGTTTAAAAGTATGATTTTTATCTTTTCACTACCTTTCTTTTATAAAAATAACACTTTTAGTCTTTTATATAAAAGAATTTCATTTTTAGTCCTTAAAACATTTTTCATGACACTTTTGTATCATAAACTTGTTGAAAAGACATTTTAACCCAAAATTTATTTTGAAGACAGCTTTAGCCCTTCTAAAATGATGTTTTCTCGGTTAGAACCCCAAATTTTGCAATTTTTACAGTTTTGGCCCAAAATATAAAAAGTTTACATTTTTTTATCCTTTTTGAATTTGAAAAGCATTTTTGACCTTTGAAATAGTTTTATTTCACTTCAAATCCCCTGTTCTACAGAATGTTACAATTCAGCCCCTTAAAACTCCAAATTTCGCAATTTTGGGCTTATTGGGCCGAAAAGCCCATATCTAGCCCAATAACCTAAATTTTTGCATTTTAAGTCCTTTGAAAATTCTAATATTCAGAAAAATGATTATAAAAACTATTTTGACTCTTTTGACCCTCAAGAAACCGTGACTTGGCAGTTTTTAACCCAAGTTTTGTATTTTTGACAATTTAAGTCCTAAAATGAGTTTTATGCTAAAATATGTTCCTCATAACCTTATAAGCTATTTTTCATGACTAGATTAGTGTAAAATAAATTAGATTATGTTTGTTTCCTTTCTCATGTCATAGATCTCGAGTTAATACCCCTTTTGGTTGCATTTTCATCACCAAAAACACATAAAATCACACATATACATGCATAAAATCACACATAGCATACATATACACATAGATCTACACATTTTCTTGTATTCTCCCCCATAAAACATATGAAAACCGAAAAAAGAGGGGTATGAAGCTCACCTTGAGTTGTAGTTTCGGTTTTGAAGAAGACTAGAAGAAGAATTTTCGATCCTAGCAAGTCTTCTTGGAGGATCTCGAACTTAAATGCTTCTAAGGTGTAAGATCACAAGATTGAATGGATTTAGAAGAGATTTTTGGATGAAATGAAGTAGCTAGATCATGGATTTAACATCAACTTACCTTAGATGATGTGTTTGTGGGAAAAATCTCCTTGAAAGCTTCCTAGATCTCGAAAATTTGGAGAGGAGTGGAGAGAGTTTCTTTTGAGAGAGTTTGAGTGAAGTGTGTGTGTGTGTGTGTGTTTGGGTTTGGCTGAGAGAAGAAGAGAGGAGAGAAGAGAGAAGGTTGATGAGATAGGTGCATGGAAGTATGAGAGTATGCATGGAAGTCCACTAGATAAAAATGAGTTGGCACACACAAAGTCAACTCTTTCTTTCTTTGTGGGCTTGGGCCGAGATTAGAGAGGGAAAAGAGAAAATTTGGGCTTTTGAGTGTTTAGCCCATATTATGACTCACTTAGATGATGTTTGGGTCCAAATAAATCAAAGTGTAATTTTTTTATGACCTAATAAGGCTAAATTAATTTGGTTGTGACCCATTAAGGCCCAAAATATTATGTTTCATGTATGTGGGTCCATTTAGGGCCCATTAGAGAGTTCTAGATTCAAGATGGATAATTTGGAAGTTTATTAGTCCATTAGGCCCAATAAGGAAATCCTAGTCCAAAGTGAACTCAAATTGGAATTTCAAAGGTTTCCAATTCTTTGTTGATCATTTGTAGGGCTAGAAGGAAGTATTCGATGAAGTTTTGTTGTTATAGAATAAGCATCATGCATGCTTCATGTTATTGATTCATAGTTGTTATAAGTGTTGTTGTTACAAGGCACCAAAATTTCTAGTTATGACACCTTAACTCCAAATTTACAAGGAACCGGGGTAAAGCAAAAGTTTCATAGATTCTAAGTCTATGACATCCTAGTTACATATAACGTTAGTGTATCCACTTAGCAATTATCAACTTAGTAATGAAGATCCTTTTTAGTTCTCAAGTAAGTAATTATACTAACACAAAATACTCCTATAGTATTTTAGACTTAGGTTCTGTTATAATGTTCTCATTGTGGTAGTGTTGGTAAGCTTTTAGACTTGTTGACATATCACAACCACTCTTGGGCATGTGTTAATCACTCCTCGGACCAGCATAGTTGATCAGGCTATGCCACTCCCAAGACTGACCATACATCCCCAAGCTTATCTGTGATATTCAACAATCCTAATACTTCTGTTCTTGTCATTGAGACACGGATTTTAGTATGAATGCATGCACGTATACTTAGTTAAATATTTTATTATTTAAAAGTATAAACTCTTGGTCAGAGTATTTTAATCCCATTGTGTTTATAGTTCGTATATCTTTTATGGGTTGATACACTCCATTCACTATAAACAATGCTCTGATACCAATCTGTCACACCCCAAAACCGAGAATGGCGGAAATGTTCTGGGGCGGAGGACGTCATGAAATGTATCACAACAATGTAAAGTAGTAAACAAGCAACAACATCATCCATTGCATTAATAGTATAATTTTAATTACAGGTGTGTCCTTTCATAGCATAAAACAACATAATGAATAATCAAAATAAAGATGAGTCTTGACTGCTCCGTCTTCACAAAACCTAGTCGTCGTACCTGTCTATTTGTGACCTAAGAATACAAGTTATTTTGAAAGCAAGTATCAGCAATAAAGCTGGTAACTTCATAAGTGTTAATGTGTCTTTGATTTTTAAAAACTATAAAGTAAAGACTTGTAAACATCTGGAGAAAAGTTTGAAAATGTTTATAAGTAATTGTAAACGTTTGAAAACCCAAGAAAATCCTATATTTCCTACTAGTATAAAAGTAGTCTTCTACCAAGACTCGACTGTTTTGAAAGTGGTCTTCTACCGAAAGCCGACTGTTTTGTAAGAAAGCATCACTTTAAATGTGACGGTTTTTCCTATTTAACTATTATTATAAAAGTTATAGTCTACCTCGTCGATTATGTGGATGAGTCACAATGTAAAGGTAATAAGGAAAAATAGTTTATCTATATCAAATATATCCTACCTCGTCGTTCATGTGAATGTGCCACAAAGTAAAGGCAGGAGAATAATATAAGAACTAAAGATGTATCCTTTTGCATTAGGATATTCACGACGTGGAAACTCGCCGAACAGTACAACCGTGGACACCCGTCGATGCTCCTTTTCCCTACTGTAGCTAACAACTTTGGGTGTGGAATGGTAAGTCCCGAAACATTTGTAACAAATCCTTTGTAGTAGTATCTATTAAACGTATTAATGAAGACGTGTTCATCTAAGCGTATCTCTGTAAACATATCTCTGTAAGCGTATCTATGTAAATGCATTCATGTAAGCGTATCTATGTAAACGTACTCATGTAAGCGTATCTATGTAAATGTATTCATGTAAGTGTATATATGTAAACGTATTCATATAACATGTAATGTATTAGTATAGACTCATGAATGAACCGACTCTTGTGTGGTTCCTTGTACTTGGAATTGTAAGTAGTATCTCCTAACTATACCTATTATAGTTACTAGTAATGTACGAGTATATCCAGAAGTATACCTTTGCTACCCAAAGGTACTGAACTAACTAATGAAACCTTTATACCTATATATGTATACATGATATATAATTAATATTTAGATGACATTTGGACGAGCAACCGATGCCCTAAGGCCACATCCCAACGAGGAAAAGGATATAAAGCGAGCTAACCGTCCTAAGTCCTTTAAACATTATTTATATAACTATACATATCTAGGCATGCATTTGACAATATAAAAGCGTAAAAGAAATTTTGTAAAACCTTTGAAAAGTTTAATACTAAGACAAGATGACCTACTGTCAGTTTATAAAACGATTAAAAGTATTTTGTTTGATAAGTCAGTTTACGTACAAGGAAAACATTTGTTTGAAAACACATTTGTAACAGAGTTTGAAAGGAAACTTACAGTGTGTAAGACCGTTTGATAAAGAGTTTTAAACATGTAAAAACGTTTAAGAAAGTCATTTGAAGAAATCTATTTAGTAAAACAGTTAACGCATAGTAAATCCATTTGCATGCTAGTTATTAATCACATGTGATTGATATAATAACTAAACATGATTCAACTTGTATTCCCACCATAAAGCATTTATAAACATTTAAAAACATTTAAAAACATTTAAAAGGTTAATTAAGGGGTATGAACTCACTTGATTGATTGAAGAAAGTGAGACGAAAATCGAGCAGAACTTCAACTTCGAAAAGTTGATTTTCTCGGGAATCTCGGGAATCTCGTGGATGCAAAGCCTTCCTTTGGAATTTGAATGTGCAAACCAGGGGTTCGGGAGCTCAAACGCAGAGCTTTGGCACCAGAAAGAAGAGAACTAAGCAATGAAACCCGAAACCCTTGAGTCCTATTTATAGCCTTCATTTTTGGGTGCCACGTCGTGGAAAGGGATGGACATGTTGTGGGGAGCAATCCTATCCTCTTCCAATGACAAGACACCATCAGTCATGTTGCCACGTCGCGGCCAACTGTGCCACGTCGCGGCCAACTGTGCCACGTCGCGGCCAACCTGACAGCCTCGGATTTCGGGTCTCGAACTTGTAAAATCTGTAACTTTCGCGTACGAGCTCCGTTTTTGACGTTCTTTATATGCTCGATTAGGGGAAAATATACTCTACAACTCTTGTTTAGAATTTGTCGGCTAAATTTGACTTTATTTTTAATATTATATTTTTTATCGGCCGGGACTGGAAAAGTCCGTTAAAAATCCATAACTCCTTCATCTGACGTCCGTTTTCGTCAGAGTTTTCACTGTTGCACTACTATTGTTGATGTCTTTGATTCTTATTTAGGTTGTATCGGCCAAGAATATCTTGATCTCTATTTTGAGTTTTTAGATGTCTACTGCTATATCCGGATCTTGGAAAAATCATAACTTCCTCATACGAAGTCAGATTTGGACGTTCTTTTTTACATACGTTTATGGTTTAATGATATCTACAACTTTCATTTAGATACTTAAAGCTAAAAACTATTGTATTGAAACTTTGTGTTTTTACGTCTATCCGTATTGTCGGTTTTGTCGGGAATCTTAGAATGGTTATAACTTCTTCGTTATAACTCAAATTTTAGTGTTCTTTATATGTATGAAAACCTTGTTACGATTCCTAACACTTTATTTAACACAAACAAGATTTTAGGAAAGTTAAATTTTGACCTAAATTTGACTGGTATTACATTACATTGTCTCGAAATATCGGGTTGTCACAGGTTTCAAGGTGGAAACCCTAATCCTTTAGCTTAGGGCCTAAGCAAACCCATGGACTCCTTTCCTTAAGCTCTTGGACAAAAAATCGTTGATCCTTTTAGGATTTTCGGCGAAGCTTTAATTAAGGTAATCCAATGGCCCAAAGTCTCAACTATCAAATAATTACAAAATAGCCCCTGTACTTTTAACTAATTCCTTTTAATCCCAAAATTAATTCCTAATTAATTTCTGAATAAATAATAATTAATAATATGATTCCAAATTAATATATTATTCATATAATATATTAACAAATCATATTTATACCCCAATTTATTATTCTTAACAATAAATCAGTCTCTCTCCTCAACAGTCATCATGTCTAGTCACCAGTGTGAAGGCAACCCAAAAGGACCATGCTATAACTGGGTCAAGTGCATACCAAAAGTAATTATGGACTTAGATACTAATCCAACAGTCTCCCACTTGGATAAGTCTAATAACTACAAATGTAAGTAAGACTTCAGGATCCGATTAGCAATCATAGCTTTCATAAGCCGCTGTGGAACTCTGATCTTATCAGTAACTTGTCCTTTAGATAAGGGATCATATAGTCCTTCGTTCTAGATATCGTGCGGATAATTATATGAAACATAGTCATACTTATTGTCCAACAGTTTGTTTCTCGATCTCAGATTCATCTGACATAGAACTTAATTGAGCACATCAATTCAGTCTTAACCGGGCCCGACACATAAGTCAAACTAAATCATCGAGGGGCCTATATATCGCTTTTACCCTCTTAGGATAAAAGGAACAAATAAACTTCGACTTATATGCATTTACCATTCACTCATCAAATCATGCACAACAATGTGTTTTATAACATCAAGTTACTGATGCGTTTACGCATTATCAATGCACAACCAACTTGCAAACAATAAACCATATATTTAGGTTTAAAGACTATATGATATTATCGTCTTGCGATCACTCATGATAAATTCCATGAAGTGATACTAGCAAGCGTGGGTTTAATCCAATGCTCAATTCTTATTCATAAGCACTCATGAATGTCGCAACAAACTCTTGCCATGTCTAATACACTTTAGACAATCTACAAACCAATACATGACAATCTTCATTCTTACCTACTTCCAAAGTATGAGCGACTGTGGATCGTTCGGATAATCTTATTATTCAGGAAGTCAAAACATGAAAAGTGAAACAATAGGTAAATAATTAACATAAGATAGTAACTTTACTCATAAATAATACCCCTTTATTTAATCATCAAATGTCAATTACAATTTATCTATTACATGTTTCGAAACTATCTAATCTAACTAATATTGCCCTTCAGCCCAATGCTCCTAGCATGCTTCAAGTGCTTAACACTACACATTCCCTTCGTAAGGGGATCTGCTGGGTTATCCTCTGACGATACACTCTTTACTACGATGAGTCCCTCTTCCACCTGATGTCTGATAAAGTGATATTTCTTGTTGATATGTCGGGATTTGTCATGATCCCTCAGCTCCTTGGTCAAGGTAATTGTTCCTTCATTATCGTAGAATATCTCCATAGGCTCCTTTATGGCTAGCACAACTCCAAGGTCTCCGATGAAGTTTTTCAACCATATCGACTCCTTCGATGCTTCGCGCGCCGCTATATACGCTGATTTGCACGTTGAATCAGCTACGGTCTCTTGCTTGGAACTTTTCCAAGTCACTGCTCCTCCATTTAGGGTAAAGACCGAGCCAGACTGAGAACAGTAGTTGTCCAGGTGGGTCTAAAAATTGGCTTCACTATACCCTCACATCCTTAAGTCGTCACTCCCACCGAGGACTAGAAATCATTCCTTGGTCCTCCAAAGGTACTTAAGAATATTCTTGACTACGGTCCAATGTGATCTGCCAGGGTTCCCTTGATATCCACTGACCATGCTCAAAGCGAAGGCAGGGCGAGTGCAAGTCATAGCATACATGATCGAGCCAACTGCGGAAGCGTAAGGTACTCGGAACATCTCTGCTATCTCGACTTCGGTACTCGGGCTTTGAGTTTTACTCAACTTGGCATTGCTTTGGATCGGTAACCCCCCTTTCTTGGAATTCTCCATACTAAAACATTTTAGTATCTTGTCCAAGTAAGTATTCTAACTAAGTCCTATTAGTCTTTTACTCCTGTTTCTCACTATCCTTATTCCCAGAATATAGGCAGCTTCTCCAAGATGCGTCATAGCAAAACACTTCCCATGCCAGGACTTGACTTCCTGCAGGGTCAGGATGTCGTTTCCTATGAGCAGTATGTCATCGACCTACAGTACAAGGAAGCTAACTATACTCCCACTGAATTTGACATATACACATGATTCATCCTCGCTATGCAGGAAACCAAACTCTTTGACTTTCTTGTCGAAAAAAAGATTCCATCTGCGAGGTGCTTGTTTCAATCCATAAATGGATTTCTCAAGCTTATACACTCTATTAGGATGCTTTGTATCGACAAAACCCTCTGGCTGACTCATGTAAATATCCTCAACCAACTTCCCATTAAGGAAAGCAGGTTTGACATCCATCTGCCATATTTCATAGTCATGAAATGTAGCAATGGCTAGCATCACCCTAATAGACTTTATCTTCGCAACCGGTGAGAAGGTCTCATCAGATTCAACTTTGGGAGTTTGAGTAAAGCCCTTCGCAACCAATTTGCGCCTTATAAGTGTGTACCTTACCATCCATGTCGGTCTTCTTCTTGAAGATCCATTTACACCCGACCGTCTTACGACCTGGAACATTGTCAACCAAATTCCAAACTTAGTTGTCATACATGGACTGAATCTCGTTGTCCATAGCCTCTTTCCAGTTCGCAGACTCTGGGCCTGTCATAGCTTCCTTGTAGGTGTTAGGTTCGTCCAAATTTATTAGTGTAATGACACTAATAACGTATCACCTTCACTTGTTATATGAAAACCATACAACACAGGTGGAACACTTACTCTACTTGAACATCTAAGAGGTAAGGACTCGTCAATTGGTTCAATGGGAGTTTCCTTCTCAGGTTGAGCGCCAGCGTTAGAGGTTCCTTCATCGCTCGACTCTTGATGCTCTTCAAGATCGATTTGTTTCCCATTGTCCCTTTGGCTTATAAGTTCTTGCTCTCGGAAAACCCTTCTCCTCTTAACGAAGACAAAATTGTCACTCGGTCTATAGAAGAGATATCCAAAGGACTTCTGCGGGTAGCCGATGAAAATACACCACTCACTATGAGGTTCGAGTTTGTCGCGAGTCTCTTGTCTTACCAAAGCCTCGCAACCCCGAACCTTGATATGTGCCAATGAGGGAGCTTTCCCTGTCCACATCTCGTGAGGTGTTTTGGCAACCTTCTTTGTAGGGACTAAGTTAAGGATATGGGCGGCAGTCTCTAAGGCATACCCCCAGAATGAGATAGGTAGCGAAGCACGAATCATCATGGAACGAACCATGTCTAGCAAGGTTCGATTACGCCTTTCAGCCACACCATTCAACTGCGGTGTCCTAGGTGGCGTCAATTGTGAAACTATTCTGCATTCCTTGAGGTAGTCGTGGAATTCAAGACTAAGGTACTCTCCACCTCGATCGTATAGAAGCACCTTGATTTTCCTACCCATCTAATTCTCCACTTCATGCTTAAACTCTTTGAACTTTTCAAAGGTTTCTGACTTGTGCTTGATGAAGTAGATATACCCATATCTGCTATAATCATTGGTGAAAGTCACATAGAAGCGGCTTGCATCCCTTGAGGTGGATCTAAAGGTCCCACACACATCGGTGTGTATGAGATCCAATAAACCCTCAACCCTTTCACAAGTACCAGTGAAGGGTGACTTGGTCATCTTTCCAAGTAAAAAAGACTCGCATATGTTATTGTCCCTAAGGTCAAATGACTCCAACACTCCATCCTTTTGGAGTTGGGCTATGCGTTTCTTGTTGATATGTCCAAGACAACAATGCCACAAGCATGCTTTGTCTAAACTATTGGAAGAATCGATATGCAACACATCATTTCCTAAATTGTCTACAACCATCATAGTTTCCTATATTCCATTACAAGGCAATACTTTAAAATAGAAAACGTTTTCATTATCAAATGAATATCTAAACCCTTGTCTATACAAACCATGAAAAGAAATGATGGTTCTTTGCATTTCTGGTGAATAGCAATAATTATTCAAATATAGTCCTAATCCATTGCTAAGCACTAAAGAGTAAACTCTAATCTTTGTGATAGGCGGCGATCTTCTGTTCACCATAATCAAGTTAATCTTTCCATGCTCCACATCCCTATTTCTTCTTAGGCCCTACAAATTAGAACACATGTGAAAACCACATCTTGTATCAAGTACCCAATAAATAGCATGCGATGAATCATTAGATTGAATAGTGTAAATACCTGCGAAGGATGGCTTGATCTTCCCATACTAGATATCTTGCAGATATTTCAGGCAGGTTCGTTTCCAATTCCCTATGTCGTGGCAGTGATAGCACTCTATATCCTTTGGGCTTGAGGTGGGTGCAGCGGGACCAGCTTTGGTTCCACTAGAAGAGGTGCCATCATGGGACTTTCCCTTATGGTGGCTCTTTGAAGGAGCCTTCCTCTTTTTACCCTTTCCTTGCCCAATAGCCAAAACTGGGGCAGCAGTAGGAGTAGGAGTTTGTGCAATGGACTTGTCCTTGAGATTGCTCTCAGCAGTCCTCAACAGACCTTGAAGCTTGCTCAACGTGACCTCTTCTTTGTTCATGTGGTAGGTCATGCGAAACTGGTAGTAACAGGGTAACAATGAATGAAGGATGATGTCAATCGCTAGCTCTTCATCGAAGTTAACATTTAACTTTAGTAGGCGATCAACATATCTTTGCATCTTCTGTAGATGAGCAGTGACAAAATCTCCGTCTCTCGTCTTTGTCGTGATCATCGAAGTGACGATCTCGTACCTCTCCTGCCCTGCACTTTGGTGGGTACCTTTCAAGCAAGTCCTGATGCATTTCGTAGGGATAGAAGTCCTCGTAGGACTTTTGGAGTTCAGCAGTCATGGTCACTAGCATGATGCAATGGAGTTTCGTGGCATCACGCTCATGGGCCTCAAAGGCAATGATCTCCTCGGGAGTAGCAGTGTTCACATCCACCTCTTTCAGCTCCTTGTCGAGGACATACTCCTTGTCCTCGTAGCGGGTGACCATTCTTATGTTGCGGATCCAATTGTTAAAATTATTTCCGTCGAAGATCACCCTCCCAAAAAAATTCACGAGTGAGAATGAGCCATAGGTGTTTGAGCTTGAAGCTTTGTGGTTTGAGTTCGACATCTGAAAAGGAAAAGAGACAAAGTTTGATTAGATAAGAATCCCCAATTAAACACCCAAACGAGAAATTAGGGCTTGGATCCAACAACATTATTTGCAATTTAGAAGAGGGATGTCGTAATCTAAACAACAAATAATTTGAAGGTAAGTGAATGATGATTCAGTAATTTCCACCATGAAAAACAAAAGTAATTAAGTTTTAAATGTATTGAAACTCCTGGATCCTTGAGATTCATTGAACTTTTCAACGGCATGTTTAAATCTCGATATGCCCCTCAAGTTTGTGACTAGGATATCGACGATCACAAACAGGGTGTGAATAACCATTCAAATGTACATGGTGCCCTTAATGTTATAGCCACCTAATGAATGTGTCGGTTAGCCACACACACTCCATTGATCTATGACAAGCATTGAGTCACCCTTTTCCTGCTAAGACCCAAATTAGTGTGTCGGTTAACCACACACACTCCACTAACATCTCGACAAGGTTGCAAAGTGTAATTTCATGGAATAGCATCAAATTCACATTTTTCCTAAAGAAACTAAGATTGGGAATTTATAAAAACATTTAGTTACTTTATAAATCATTATACTTTTAATGAGAAATTAGTTGCCCTATCCTATCCGTTCGGCTAATGACCCTCCATCAATCAAGGAAGCGGTGGGCAAGAGTCGACACCTATTCAACGGCCATTTTGTAGGCCATAACCTTATATCCCCCTTATAGATCAGCTTCGTGAATGAGGCTTACCAACGGTAAGAGTAGCTTAATCTTATACATACATACATACATGCATATATATATATATATATATATATATATATATATATATATATATATATATATATATATATATTCATTTTATAATATTATAATACTATAAGGGTGTATTTTAAACATTTCAAAATACTAGGGTTTTAATCAAATTTAAAATTTCCGAAAATTAAAACCTTTAATTTTAAAATTTTAAATATTATAACTTTGATTTAATAATTACCCCAAAATTAAACAATTAATTAGAATTATTAAATCTTGGAGGATTATCTATTAAATTAAACACTTAATTTAACCCAATCCCTTAATCCCCTAAAATTCGAAATTTTGGGATGGGATAATTTATGAAATCTTTAATTACCATTTTAAAAAATTAAAGGGATAATTACAAGATATGACATTATCCAAATGCCTCAAATTTAGGAATCTACTCTTGGATAGGAGGCAATTTCGAAAACCCTAGGGTTAGACAACCTTAAATTCGAAATCTTGGGGCTTAAGGAAAGGGTTTGGGAAACCCTAACAAAATTTCGAAAACTAGGGTTTATGAACCCTTATTTCAAAATCAAACCCTTAGGGTTTATTTGCCATAAAACCTAATTTTTCATATTCTTACTCTTGTATCAAATCTAATTGAAAACAAAACCAAAAAGCTTTGATACCACTGATGGGTTTTATACAAACAATCCTATGTGTGCATGCAACCTTAATTGGATTTATGTTTTCACTATTTGACATACAACTTTATGAGCACAAAAAGAATCCTTGCGTGCTTCTATAAATTTCGAAATTCACATAAAAGAATAGAATACATACGTTTTTTTTGTTATGTAGTGATAACTGATGGGTTTTGGTCCTAAGAACATCCTATGTGCTCATACAAACCCTAATGCTTGGATCTAGGTTTCTCTATTGTACATGCAAGTTATCCAAGACTATAAACCCTAATTCTAGCATTCAAATAATCATATTAACATGAGAATAGGTTTAAGATGTTACCTTGATTGTTATGTAGTAATAACAATCCCAAATCTCCTTGTATAGACTTTAGAAAGCTTAGAGTCACAAATGTCACTCCTCTAATGGTTCACAAACACCACAAGCAAGAGGATGAAGAGGAGAGAGGATGGAGGCTACCAAAAATACATGTGAAACCCTAGAAGGAGTCATATCCACGTTTTGGTCCTTAAGGGATCTATATATAGTGAGGCTATTAGGGTTATCTAACAAGGAAACATTAATTTGGATGCTTAAGCCCTAAGCAACCCATGGACTCCTTTAATTAGGGCCTTGGACGATTTCCTTATGGGTTTCCCCATAGAATTCGTCCACTCCTTAATTTAAGACAATCCATAACCCAAATTGCAATTATCTTATAATTACAATTGCAGTCCCTTAAGTTTAATTAATCTCTTTTAGTCACAAAACTAATTACCAATTAATTTTTGACTAATATTAATTAAATAATATGATTTCTCCTTTAATATATTATTCTCATAATATATTAATAAATCATATGTAATCCTTTCCCTCCATAATTCATCCTATCAAGTTGCTTTGGTGAAGGCAACCCAAAAAGACCATGCACCATCGGGTCAAGTACATACCAAAATAGTTATGGAATTAGACACTAATCCAACAGTCTCCCACTTGGATAAGTCTAATAACTATTATGCGTATGACTTCAGATCCTGATATGCAATCGTAGCTTTCCAAAGTCGCTGTCAACTCTGATCCTATCAGATACGCGTGTCCTTTAGATAAGGGATCATATATTCCTCCATTCTAGATATCGTATGTGACATGATTTCAAATCATTCTCTTTGTACTATATCTCGATTCCCGATTTATGACGGCTGACTAACTGAACAAATCAAATTAGCTCTAGCCCGGCCGAGCATTTATGTTTGTCATCACTAAATCATCGAGGGGCCCAAAGATATCTCTTTTATCCTACTTTGGATAAAAGGAACGGATAAACTTTGATACAATGCTTGCTTGCACTCACTCACCGAATCACACACAACAATATGTTTTATAACACCAAGTTACTAGTGCGTTTACATATTATCAATGTGCAACCGATTTGCAAGATACAAATCACACATCTCGGTTTCAAGAATATAAGATGTTATCGTCTCACCAATCACTCGTGATACAATTCATGGAGTGATCAAAGTGAGCGTGGGTCTAATCCAATGCTCAAATCATATTCATAAGCACTCATGAACGTTGCAGCAAACATTTGCTTATGTCTAATACTCTTTTAGACAATCCACACACCAATTCACGACAGTCTTCTTTCATATCTACTTCCAACATATGAAAGACTGTGGCCCGTTTGAATAATTTGACTGTTCTTAACCAATTAAATTATTCTGGAAGTCAAAACATGCAAAGTGAAACACAATAATACTAATCCTATATGGCCTCAAACCTTTGAGCATAAATAAAACACCTTTTATTTATCATCATATCGATTACTCATTATTTGTCATTTCGGGTAATCAACTTCTTACTTGAATTATTACACTTGTCCCATGCTCTCAGCATGCACACAATGTTTACCTATGGTTCTTACTTTATGAAATTTGAACACATTTCCAATCATTCTCATTTCACAACTCCAAATCCTTTTCCATAAGTTTTAGAATATCAAATTCTTCCTACTTATAGAATATGCTAGATTCTAACATTTTATGCAACGATCCATTTGTAATATCACTGCACCAAAGTCACAAAGACTATTGCCAATGAGATTACAAAGTCCTCTATCGGAGATTGTTACAATACAATTCCTTAGATATGATGTCTCTCACTCAAAGTACATTCCTTTGAACATCCTTTTGCATAAAAGTTTCTAATCTAGTCATAGATTTTCAATATTCAATTCCCAATATGGACACGTTTCCATATTTTCCATATGACAACTCATTCTTAATAAAATCTTATCTATTCATAATGATGTCGATATGGTCCATCCAATATGGAAACATTTCCATATTTTCCATATGACAGCTCATTATTAATAGAATCTTTTCTATTCACAATAATGTCGATATGGTCCATTCAATACCATGCTTCCAACTACTCACAAGCGACCAATCCTCGTCGAACTTTGGATTGTCCTTTGATAGTTGTTTAATTATTTTAGTCAAAACCGATTCTAGTCCCTTTTCCCTCTAAATGTGCTATACATTTGGAAAATTTTAGAATGGTCAAACATTAAAGCATTTGCAATCGATCTTATACCCGAAGCGTATGGGACACAACGCACAATGTTTTATTTGCTATGTTCTCAAAATTCGAATTGTGAAGAGGAATGCCGTAATCATAATCGAAATTTTAAGAACACACTATGTACCTTTAGCTAAATTTATTAACATTTCTCAACCTAATCCTTTAGATTTGAAATGAAGCATAATATTCTCTCCCTTAATTATAGCAAAACAACTTTACAACTCTTACGACTTTGTAAGGTATAACTCTTGTTTTCTATAATTAATATTGCCAACTTGAAATACATGCCTTAATAATCATACAATCATAACATTTATGCTCCCACTATCATGATGATTATTATCAAACATAACACTTATGCTCCCACTAGCTTCGACATGTATTTAGAAACAGCCTAACTTTCAGAAAAACAATACCTATTGAATTTCTTAAGTCCATGTTTCTAATATTTAGTGCTTTGATAATCTTTTATCAAGGCTTCTTGAACTTATACACCTTTGCCTTAGATAGGTCATATGTGTGTCTAAACAATTAATACTAATTGCCAAACCTCACAATTCAAATCATGGAAAGGGATACCGTAACCATAATCGAATTCGAGAATGCAATTTTACAATCACTACCTTCTTAAAATCTTTCTTAGTGAAAGCATTTCCTCACAATCATTTTCATGAAGGAGGAAATCTTATGACACTTAGATTTAAACGGTGTATGTGTTCCTATCCATGTGAAATTGTTAAAACCAAAGTTTACGACAAATTCAAACTCATATGGATCGAACTTTCTTAATCTCGATTTCTTGCCTTATGGTAGAACAGCTGCCCACCATGTCTTCCAAGTAGTTAAGCAGCTCACCTTTTCTTATCAATGTACTTTCCATTGATCAAGGTCCTTGCCTTTTATGCATTCAAATGAGAACTCATAGGACTCACATGCATAATTAACTCGATTGGATTGGCACAGAAACAAAATAATGTCAACACGATAGGTTGTAAACCTCAACTCGTGTGCTAGTGATGATCGATAAGGTTTATTTGATTTGTTTTTGAAACCTTTCAAGTCCATTAAGACTCCCACTGACTCCTTGACATATAAGATTCTCTTGTCAAATATTCAAGAGTTAGTGTAGTTTTTATCAAAACACTTCATAAATTGGTCCTAGTTGGTCTTTGTCTTATCCAAGACATCACAATTTTTTCCATATTTGATGAATGCTATAAACCTTCTTAATACTTATCACTCAATGTCACAATCTTAACTCTAAGACTTGTTTTGGAACGAAGTATGATTGACTTTCTGATTTAACCATTTCTTCAATTCTTGATTTCTCTTCTTAGACATACAATTGCACTAAGACTCACTTAGAGGATCAATTGAGATATGGTTCTTAATCATTAAGACTTATCATAAAGCATAAAAGGTACTCTCCCTTCTTCTTAGAATAGAGAAACTTTTATCTTTCTGCCTACTTGATTCTTCTTATTCGTTCTGCTATTGATCTAAACCCTTTAATCAATTTAGAATTACACTTAATCTTGTAAGTATAATCACATTTACTAAACCTTTAGTAAATCATGACGAATATCTTTATTATTCTTGTGGTGGACTTGATCAGCACACAACTTTGTGTACTCGATCTCCTAGTCCTTCACTCGACACTTTGTCAATGAATTAGTCTAATTTCCAAATATCAAATTTCTCATTCATCGTGCAACCAAGTTGCATGATTCCAAGTTTCTGTCCAATTGAAACTTGGGCGATGAGAAACTCTCCCTATTTGGTAAACTCTCGACTTTCCATAAATAACATAATAAGAACCAAATCCATTATTGCTAATAATAGAAACATTCAAACATCAATTTTTCATATACGCAATTGCAAGGATAAATAAATAATATAAAATCAAAATTTATTTTATTGCGGAAAAATTTGTCCTTACAATGCAACTCATTGAAAAACTTATGCTAATACATCTTTCTTAGCAATCTAATTCTAACTCTAAGTAGTAGCTCAAGAATCTAATCTTCAAGTAATGCGATCGAAATCCATTTCTTCACGGTTAGATTCTGCTCACTTCTTCCCTTAAGCTTCCTTTCTTTTCTTCGATCCTACAAAACATCAATTGTAATCTTATCACATTATGTATTAAGAATCTAGAATAGGAGCTTAAAAGAGTTAGTCAATGGATTTTACCTAAAGCAGAGCCATACGTTTTGACTCTCCCATCTCTTAGATATCTTAGGTAAATAGGGCAACTTCGTCTCCAATGCCCATTCTCTTGGCAATAAAAGCAAATTGACTCTTTTGGAACATGACATGGAACTACTTCAGACATTGCCTTTCTCTTATGATCAAACTTTTTGATCATAGCATGTCTTTCGTCGCCATTGTCTATATCCACAGAGGTCTTAAAGGCAGATTCACCAATCAACTTTGCTTTTCTATTGCGCCAAACCATTGATGATTCAGCAACAATAAGCATATAGGTGAGATCTATAAGGGTCACATCGCGGTTCATCATATAGTACTCTCTTACGAACTCACTATATGAGTTAGGAAGTGACTGAAGAACCCAATCAACAGCTATTTCCTCACAGACAACGGATCCCAACATTCTTAACCTATCAATGTGTGACTTCATCCCTAGGACGTGTGCACACACCGACTTTCCTTCTTTATGTTTACTTGCCAAAAGGGCTTGAGTGATCTTGAACTTTTCAAGCCTTCGAACTTGTGGGTTAGGGAGAATAATTGGAGGGGGAGGAGGAAGTGAAGTATGATCTCTTGTTCCTCGATCGAATCGTGGAATATCATCTTTATGAGGAATGCTTGTTCCACGGGATTTGAGAAGACCATAGTTGTCAAACTTTGACATCTACAAAACGGGAGAAAACGAATTCAAGTTAGTTGATTGATTGAGTCCTTAGTAAATCACCCAAATGAGATACTAAGGCTAGGACCCAACACAATATTCTACAACTCGGGAGAGGGATGCCGTAACCCAAATTGCAGAACATTTGAAGGTAAGTGAATGACGATTCACTAATTTCCACCATGAAAAACGAAAAAGAAATTTTATTTTTTAAATCTATGAAAACTCATAGATCCTTTGAGATTCATTGAACATTTCAATGACATGTTTAAATCTCGATATGCCCCTCTAGTTTGTGACTGGGATGCCGAGGATCACAAAGCGGGTGTGAATAACTATGCAAACTTACATGGTGTCCTCACATGTTACAATCACCTATTCGATGTGCCGGTAAACCACACACGCTCCACTGAACTATGACAAACATTGAGTCACCCTTTGCTACCTTTGCTTAGAGCCATTTAGTGTGCCGGTAAACCACACACGCTCCACTAACGTCTTCGCAAGGGCACAAAGTGTAATTTCATGGAATTGCATCAATTCACTTTTGCCTAAGTAACTAAGATTAGGAATTTGTAAAACATTTAGTTACTTTTGTACTTCATTATACTTATAATGGAAGGTTCTGTCCTATCCTACCCGTTCGGCTAACGACCCTCCACTAGTCAAGAGTGCGGTGGGTAAGAGTGGATACCCATTCAATCGCCATTTTATAGGCAATTTCCTTAAACACCCCTTATAGACCAGCTTTGTGAATGAGGCCTACTAACGGTAAGACTGACTTTTACTCATACATATATATAATGTTAGACTTTTAATGTTATATATAGTATAGGGTGTATTTTACACTTTTAAAATACTAGAAGGTCAATTTTAACAATTATACTTTTAATTCAATTAAATTGTAAACCTAAACTTTTATGAATTTATTAAATCTCCTTTAATTATACACCTTAATTAATTAATAAAACCATAAGGGTGTGATTTGAACTTTTCAAAACAATACTAGGGTTTTAGAATTTAACATTCCTAAATTAAACCTTTTAATCAACTTTTAAATTCCAAAACTTGAGGGCAAGTTTTGAAACATTTCAAAACATTAGGTTTAGAATTTAAATATACATCAAAATTAAACATTTAATCAAAATTTAAATTCCAAAACATGAGGACAAGTTTTGAAACCTTTTCAAAACATTAGGGTTTCAACTATTTAAATTTCAAAACTAAATTTTTTTGAGTTTAAATTGAAACTATAAAACCTAAATGGGAAAAATTCAAACTTTTCATAACACAAGGATCAAATAACAAATAATATAAATTAAACAATTAATTTTGTCATTATCTATATTTGACCTAATTTCAATTTCTTGCAAAATAAGTTACCCAATTAATACAAATAATTAACTTTAATCATATAAGGAAGTAAATATTTTATTAATTGATAAATATCTTTAATTAGATCAAGAATATACTCATATATATATATATATATATATATATATATATATATATATATCATAAAATCGGATTTATATTGATCTAATATGATAAAGGCAAGTATCTCAAAGATAAACAGTAAGAAATCCCGAAAATCCCCTCTTTTTGACGCTCGAACTCGCCGAGTACCCATATGGACTCGCCGAGTAGGGGCCTACTCGCCGAGTCCACAATGAGACTCGCCGAGTTCATCAGGCAGTTTCACAAAAATCGAATTTTTCAACTTGAACAAACAAACAAGGCATCAATATAATAGAAACCAATCAAGGCTCTGATACCACTGATGGGTTTTGGTCCTAAGAACATCCTATGTGCTCATACAAACCCTAATACTTGGATCTAGGTTTCTCTATTGTACATGCAAGTTATCCAAGACTATAAACCCTAATTCTAGCATTCAAATAATCATATTAACATGAGAATAGGTTTAAGATGTTACCTTGATTGTTATGTAGTAATAACAATCCCAAATCTCCTTGTATTGACTTTAGAAAGCTTAGAGTCACAAATGTCACTCCTCTAATGGTTCACAAACACCACAAGCAAGAGGATGAAGAGGAGAGAGGATGGAGGCTACCAAAAAAACGTGTGAAACCCTAGAAGGAGTCATATCCATGTTTTGGTCCTTAAGGGATCTAAATATAGTGAGGCTATTAGGGTTATCTAACAAGGAAACCCTAATTTGGATGCTTAGGCCCTAAGCAACCCATGGACTCCTTTAATTAGGGCCTTGGACGATTTCCTTATGGGTTTCCCCATAGAATTCGTCCACTCCTTAATTTAAGACAATCCATAGCCCAAATTGCAATTATCTTATAATTACAATTCCAGTCCCTTAAGTTTAATTAATCTCTTTTAGTCACAAAACTAATTACCAATTAATTTTTGACTAATATTAATTAAATAATATGATTTCTCCTTTAATATATTATTCTGATAATATATTAATAAATCATATTTAATCCTTTCTCTCCATAATTTATCCTATCTAGTTGCTTTGGTGAAGGCAACCCAAAAGGACCATACACCATCGGGTCAAGTACATACCAAAATAGTTATGGACTTAGACACTAATCCAACAATAACAACTCGTTTCTTGAATTTCCTTGGCTTTTGAAAGTAAGTACCACAATTGTAGTACCTCTAATGGCTCACAAACACACTTGAGTGAGAAGATGAATATGAGAGTGGGGATGGAGGGCAACAAGCTCACAAAATCGGATCTACCATGGTTCCTCCAAGGGGTGCCGATTTTGAGTGCCTTAGGGTGCTATTTATAGTTGAATTCAACTCGGGTTTCAAGGTGGAAACCTTAATCCTTTAGCTTAGGGCCTAAGCAAACCCATGGACTCCTTTTCTTAAGCCCTTGGACGAAAACTTGTATATCCTTTTAGGATTTTTGGCCAAGCCTTAATAAAGGTAATCCAATGGCCCAAAGTCTCAACTATCAAATAATTACAAAACAGCCCCTGCACTTTTAATTAATTCCTTTTAATCCCAAAATTAATTCCTAATTAATTTTTGATTAAATACTAAATAATAATATGATTTCAAATTAATATATTATTCATATAATATATTAACAAATCATATTTATACCCCAATTTATTATTCTTAACAATAAATCAACCTCTCTCCTCAACAGTCATCCTGTCTAGTCACCGGTGTGAAGGCAACCCAACACTTTTAGTCCAAAACGAAAGGTTGATACACCATTGGTCCAAAATTGGATCTTTCTATTTTTTTGGTCCGTCAAACTAACTTTCGTCCATATGTGTCGTTACGTGCAATAAAGACGAGGGTATTTCCGTCTTTCGACCTCTATGTCCTCCATATTGAAGTATATACACAGTTAGAATTAACGATCCTTCACTCTCTACTCACTAAATCCACTTTCTTGATCAAAAAATCATAATCGTTCCTTAAACTCTTGCATCTGATCATCAAATTTTATCGAAAGTTCGAATCCACCAGCATGCTCCAAATGTAGGAAATCATGCCGAGAAATAAGGGTTTTGATGTAATCCGGAATTACGGTAACGTACTCTATTTCTTATATATTTGTTTGAAACAATAAAAGTTTTTACAATCATTATAAAGTAATGTTTTTTTTGTTTGGTTCATGATTTTTCACAAAAGGATATCCCACCATGTTCAATATTGAGCTCCGTCATGGAGGGAGGTTCACAAAATTCCCAGGGATAAGCTACATTGAAGGAAAATTAGACCACGTGGACCTGGTAGAAATGTATGAGTTTTCTGTTCATGAGTTGGATGAGGTGATGCTAAAGCTTGGTTACAAGGTATCAACAGTCATTTACTACCACTATCAACTGCCAAATGGAGATTTGGAGTTTGGTCTTTGAGCTCTAGGGAATGATGATGATGTACTTAGTCTTCCACAATACATTGAACATAATAAGATCATCAAGGTATATATTGAAGGAAATACCAGATGATGTGACCATACGAAAATTGAATTCACCAGTGGTTGATTTGCATCCAGTAAATCAAACCAGGAAGAGGTCCCAAATCTTGAATTGAGTTTGGTAAGGTGTGAGACACCGGAATACAATAAGAATAAGAGATTGTAGTTATAAAGGGGATCAAGCATGTAGTAAGAAATTGTGTTTTAACTTGCAACATATTAAAAATATTGGTGATCAAGATACACATGTTGAAATTGGTAATCAAGGTGCAACTATTGGTGATCAAGGTACAAAAGTTCATGATCAAGGTGCAACTATTGGTGATCAAGATATAGAAGTTCATGATCAAGGTGCAACTCTTGGTGATCTAGAAACAAATATAGAAGTGTATGATACCTTTTATGACCATTCATTTGAATTTGAAGACTTTGATCCTTTCTTTAGGAAATATACTTTTAATGAACCTAATGATCACAGTATGGGAGTTGGTGCAGGACTTGGTGAAAGTCAAATTGAAAGTGAGGGAGTTGATGAAGGACTTAGTGAAGGAGGTGTGATGTGATGGTTTTTGAGCATTACAACATCCTATGTGATCATGAAACCCTAATTGTTTTGGAACTAAGTTTTTCTCTATTGAATATGCAAATACAAACTACAAAGCAATAACCCTATGAACTAGCATAGATTTTTTGAAATTCACACACGAAATTAGGTTTATGAAGTTACCTTGATTGTTATATAGTAATAACAAGTATAATCCTTGCTTGATCTTGACTTTGAAAGCCTAGTGCCCCAAGTGTTGCACCTCTAATGGAGTCACAAACACTCAATACAACAAGGATGAGTTGGAGAGGTATGAAAATCAGCCAGGGTATGTATAATATGCATAGAACTAATTTTCCTATGTATAGGTCCTTTAAATAGTTGTGGCTGCTAGGGTTTTTAGGTGTAAACCCTAATACCTTACTTAGGCACCAAGCAACCCATGAACTCCCTCCTTAGAGCCCTTGGATGAAATCTATAGGGCTTCCCCATAGGATTTCGTCCACCCCACTCTATGAAGTCTATCAGCCCAATTATGCAACTATCAATGATTTGCACAACAGTCCCTCAATTATTAATCAGTTCCTTTAATCCCAATTAATATCAAATTAATTTCTGATTAATTAGTAATCAATAATATGATTTCCAAATAATATATTAATCTTATAATATGTTAATAAAATCATTCTGAGTACCAATTAACTATTCATATAATAAATCCTACTCTTCTTCCTCTCTCTTTCTCTCTCTCTCTCTCTCTCTCTCTCTCTCTCCACTAGTCATCCTATCAAGTTGCATGAGTGAAGGCTGAAGTGTTTTAGTATAGTACAACATCCTATGGTGCACATACAACCCTAAATGCTTTTGATCTATGTCTTCTCTAATTATACATTCAATATTGTTTCCAAAGCATCAAGCCTACAATTGGCATGTAATTGACAAAACCAACATAAAATACTAGTTAGGTGTAACGACCCAATTTTCACGCCAAAAGATTTCATTTAAAATAAGTGGTTTGCAAAATATTTATAGTAAAACATCATCCAATCATATCATCTCATAAAACATATTTCGTATCCGAAACCAAAACATAAAAACAATCATAATGTCAGAGTACAAATCCTAAAATATCTCGTAGTGCGGAAAACAAGGAGCGTGTGTGTGATATGCCGCTACCGCGCCATCTCCTTCCCCTTCACTAAAGAGGCACCTGAAACAACAACTGAAAACCGTAAGCACGAAGCTTAGTGAGTTCCCCCACCGTACCACATACCAAATAACCACATAACATACATATATTGTCAGGCATATCTGGGTGCCCGACCTACCCCTTCGGTCCTCTCGACCGGATACTGACTAGCATACCTGGGTGCTGGTCTCCTCTTGGTGCTCTCGACCGGATACTGACTAGCATACCTGGGTGCTGGTCTCCCCTTCGGTCCTCTCGACCGGATACCGGGGACTATTTCACCCCTACCACTACCACATAACATGTATCACATAATCTATCTAGCTTGGTTGGGCATATCTGCCCCTTCGGTCCTATCGACCGGTAATCTGGGGACCATCTCCCCTACTGTCACTTGCACATAGCATCATGTCATACTAGCACATAAACATAGCACAGGTAGTAGCAGCCCTAGATGAATATCACAGAGACAATCATCTAATCATACAACTCCTACTAGTGGGCCAGCATTATGGCCTTAGACCCACTGCTATTGGAAGGTAACTCACCTCGAAAGTAGCTGCTGAAAGGCTGCTTGCAAAGCGCCTGACTGCTGAATCGGTAATTCTCCGACTATAAATCATAAACATAGATTAGCCACTCATAGATACCCTTAGGTCAGATGACTGACCCACCCCAGGTCCAAGGTCAACTCCTTGGTAAAAGTCAACTTCCAATTGACTGGAATCGCCGAGTCATGGCACCGACTCACCGAGTCCTTCTTCCACTACCCGGTCCCACTCTACAATTCCTTTTCCCACTCCCTGAGTCACCCTTAACTCACTACTTGGGACGATAGAACCGAATCACGATCCGACAAGCCGAGTCCAAGAACAACTCGTCGAGTCCATATGATCCGATTTCCTACTCGCTTCCAAATCCTCACCAGAGCATCCTTTATGAGGATTTGGGTTTCTAGGACTATTTCTATACGTAGATTACTAATTCCGCGTGCAGATATGAAGGGTTTGACCTTCAACACCTAAATCCCTCTTACTCAGTAACTGTTCATCTTACTCGCCGAGTTTGAAGAACAACTCGTCGAGTACCAGGCAATCTTCATAGGACTCCCCGAGTTGTTCATCCAACTCGCTGAGTCTAAGGCCATCTTCAAAGAACTCGCCGAGTTCCACTTTGGTACTCGTCGAGTCCTTTGACCCATTTCCCATATCGACTAAATCTAAGACATACAACGCTTCAAAACCATAGATCTATGCTCCTAGGGCATGCTTATCATGTAAAGTTGTAAACTTTACGTGCATGTATGGCCCTACAAGCTCAAAAATGTAAATCCAAGATCTTTATGAGGTCATACACCCAATGGGGACCTCAATGACTTCAACCACAAAAACTTTAGGCTTCTAATATGTCCACAAGGTCTAGGTCTGAAGTCCTTTCGGATCATTAAGCACAAACACATGGAGTTTGGTGTTTTAGGGCTTGAAAACCACCAATTTGGGACAAAATGGTATCTAATGACCTAGTGATCAAGGTAGGAACTTTTCTACCTGAATGGAAGCTTCTCATAGTGTAGATTTCGGATCTGCTCCCCTCCTTGCACTGTTCAACCTCCTCCTTCTTCTTCTAAGCTCCAAACTTCCTTCACCAAGCAAAATCACTCACAAGAACAATATGGGGGCTAGGGTCACTACAGCTCTCTGGAAGTGTTAGGGACAAGGGAGGCCGAGTTAGTGTGCTTAAATAGGGTGCCAACACTCGGGTTAGGATTTTTCCCAAACAGGGCCTACTCGCCGAGTCGGGGAACTGACTCGCCGAGTCCAAGGCTCAAACCTCGCGTCTCATCCCGCTCCTACTCGGCGAGTCAGTCCTTGAACTCGCCGAGTCCAAGGCAAAAAAGCATGAATTTAGAATTATTAATTACAAGAAATACGTACCAGGAACCAGGTGCTACAAATCTCCCCCACTTATTTTAGACTTCATCCTCGAAGCCTGCTGCTCGATCCTGAAACAACTCGGGGTAGTGCTCCATCATCTCTTCCACCGTCTCCCAAGTCCACTCCGATCCTTTCCGGTGCTGCCATTACACCTTTACGAGTTCTACCCTCTTGTTCCTTAGATCCTTCGACTTCCTGTCGAGGATTACCACAGGCCGCTCGATGTAATTAAGGCTGTCATCGACCTGAATATCCTCCCCAACACACCACTGCCGAGTTGTCCACCAAACACTTACAAACTGAGAGACGTGGAAAGTGTTGTGGATCTGGCTGAGTTCGGCTGGCAAATCCAACCTATACGCCACCTTGCCCACCCGGGCTACAACCCTGAATGACCCGATGTACCTTGGGCCCAACTTGCCTTGTTTTCTGAATCGGATGATACCTTTCCATGGTGACACCTTCAGAAGAACCATATCCCCGACATGGAATTCCAAGTCTGAACGGTGCTTGTCGGTATAACTTTTCTGCCGTCTGAAGCCTTCTCTGAACTTGTTGAATCCTCTCGGTCTTCTTGAGCACCACTTCGATGCTCCCCATGACCCTCTGGCCAACCTCACCCCAACATATCGGGGTCCGACACCTCCTCTCGTACAACATTTCGAACGGAGGTCGATCGATACGTGTGTGGTAGCTGTTGTTGTATGAGAACTCAGCTAGAGGAAGATATGTATCCCAGCTACCACCGAAGTCTAGCACGCATGCCCGCAACATATCCTCTAGAGTCTTGATGGTCCGCTCAATCTGACCATCTATCTGCGGGTGAAAGGCGATGCTAAAATGAAGACGAGTGCCCAACTCGTCATGTAACACCCGTGTTTCTGGGCTTGCCATTTTTAGTAATGTAATAGTCTAGTTTAACCTTTGTAACCCAAATTTGAAATAATAAGAACGTATTATTTGAGTATTATGTGTTTCGTGCTTAATTGCTTAATTATGTGATATGATGAATTAAGAATAAAATGAGCGTCAAAATTTAAGTGTAAAATAAACTTGATATCATTGGATAATGTTGTAGTAGTTGAAACGAGGTTTGCGAATAAATATAGAACGCCCAAATCTGACTTCGTATGAGGAAGTTATGATTTTCTGAAGTTTCGTCTGGGCAGTATGCAACCCGAATACTCGATTTGAGATCGAACGGTTTTTTAGCCAAAACAATCTAAACGAGAATCGAAGATCTCGTTGTTAGTAGCGAAACGATGAAAATTTAGGCGAGAACGGACGTCAGACGAAGAAGTTATGAATTTATAACGAAGTTTTTCTGTCTCGGTCTGCTAAAAATAAATAATAAAAATAATTCAAAATTAGCCGACGGAGTCTAAACGAAAGTTGTAGAGCGTAGTCTCACCTACGCGTGGATATAAAGAACGTCGAAAACGGAGTTCGTATGAGGGAGATATGAATTTTCAAATTTTATTAAATATTTAATAATTAAATTTAATTCCAAATCTTGGTATTATCCGAAGAGGAGTCACCGGACTTATCCGATGTACGCCCAGCGTACTGGTGTACGCCCAACGTACCACTCGAGTGTTCTGAGTTCGTATGCGATGACGTAGAGGAGCCGATGACGGCAACCGAGGCATTACGCCCCGCGTACCCCAAAGTTACGCCCAGCGTAACCCCGAAGCTCAGCCCTATAAAAGGGGATGCGAAGGCAACTTCTTCCCTTTTACAACTTCTTCCTTTTCTCTCTAGATTTTGCCTCATTTAGCATGCCATTTATACCCCGAAGCCCCGATAATATTCCCGAGCCCCGAAGCAAGATCCGAAGCCCCGAGGATCGCGAAAAGCGTTATTCCCAAGCCGAAGCTCTGCCCGCGAGGAGCCCGGTTTTTGTGAAGATCTTCCAGATCTACGGAGAAACACTACTTCTGCAAGCCATAGTGCTTCCCGATCATCTTCTTATCAAGTGAGTGTGTAGTCATTTTCTTCCAACGCAATATTATGAAGTATTTTATATAAAATACGTGCTACGTGTATATATTTTGTTGTTATATGTGTAAATGTATATTCACTTTCTTCTATCTCATAGATTGATTTATTCTCTATGAAATACGTGTTATGTGTGTGTGCCTCATCTGTTATGTGGAATATGTATTGATTAAAGCATGCTATACAGGTTTTTTAAACTATGTATAAAAATGTATATTTTTGTCTACTAATATGTTGGGTAGAAAATGGGTAGATAGTTGGTGTGTAATAAACAGATGAGAGGCCTCAGTATTGTTAGTGTTATTCTAGTCATTTAGCAGAGTATGGATGACGACCACAGACTATTCTAGACTGTCCTGTGGAACACTAGCAGGCTCATAACCTGTAGGTGTTATGAACGACGTGTTCACCGGTGTACTCTATCCGCCTCATGGTTGCCTTTAGGATATCTATTGCTAAGGAAGCCGCTTTGCAGTAATGTCCATCCCGATGAAAAATCCTAGATTGGGTCCCTTATAATAGATGTTGTTTTAGGGACGTAAAGTGAGGATAACGGGAATGGGTAATCGGGTTTATTGTTGATTGTTAAATTAAATATTTATTGTGTGTTGAAAACCCTATATACTCTGAAAATGTTTAAAAAGCATAAATGAAATCGTTATTTTTTGGCCGGGATTTTGGGGATGTCATACTTCAGCTGCCTCGACACGTAGGCGATGACATGTCCTCTCTGCATCAATACCGCGCCCAAACCTGAGATGGATGCATCGCAATATACAAAAAAATCCTCTATGCTCTTAAGCAGGGCTAAGATTGGCGCCTCGCACAATCTATGTCTCAGTGACTCGAACGTTGCCTGCTGCTCAGGCCCCCAACGAAAGACCACGACCTTCCTTGTTATCCTGGTCAATGGTACGACTATCTTGGAGAAGTCCTGGATGAATCTCCGATAATAGCCCGTTAAACCCAGGAAACTATGAAACTCGGATGGAGACTTTGGAACCTATCTCATCATGGCCTCTACCTTTGCCGAGTCTACTGAAATCCCGTCCTGGTTGGCAAGGTGTCCAAGAAACAACACCTCGCGCAACCAGAACTCACACTTAGAGAACTTAGCATATAAGCTCTCTCTCCTTAGGGTCTCCAACACCTCTCGGAGATGCCCCTCGTGCTCCTCCTGCGTCTTGGAATAAACCAAGATGTCATCAATAAAAACTATCACAGACCGATCCAGCATCGGTCTGCACACGTGGTTCATGAGGTCCATGAACGCGGCAGGAGCATTGGTGAGCCCAAACGGCATCACCACGAACTCATAATGGCCATAGCGTATCTGAAACGCGGTCTTCTGCACATCCTCCTCTCTGACCCTCATTTGATGATAACCTGAACGCAAATCAATCTTGGAGAACCAAGATGCTCCGTACAACTGATCAAAGAGATCATTAATCCTCGAGAGTGGGTAACGGTTCTACATGTCCGATGCGACTCGTCCTTCTTCTTCACTAACAGAATTGGGGCTCCCCAGGGTGAGCTGCTTGGCCTGATAAATCCCTTGTCTAGCAGCTCCTACAGATGCATAGACAACTCAGGCATCTCGGGAGGAGCCAACCGATAGGGTGCCTTGGCTATGGGAGCCGCACCCGGGACTAGGTCGATCTTGAACTCCACCTGGCACTCCAGAGGTATCCCAGGAAGCTCTTTGGGGAATACGTCCGCGAAATCTCGTACTACGGGCACCTCGTCCACCGTCGCTTTACCCGCCTCCCGGGTATCCATAACATACGCGACATAACCTGAGCAACCCTGCTGGAGATAGCGCCTTGCCCTCGCCGCCGAACATAAGGCTGGCCCTCGTTGTGGCCTCTCACCCTGAATCACCAACTCTCCCCCACTTGGGGTTCTGACTCGCACTAGCTGTTGCGCGCAGTCTATCACTGCCCCATTGGGGCTTAACCAATCCATACCGATAATAACCTTGTTCCCCCGCAAAGGTATGGGAACCAGATCCACCACATAACGCTCCCCAAACAATCTCAATACACAACCCCGGAAAACCTCTAATGCTCGCACCGATCGATCGTCGACAATCTCCACCTCTAAAGGGCAATCCAACCTGCCCGAAGACTCAGGAAACATCTTGCTAAGAGAAAGAGAAACAAATGATCGGGTAGCCCCCGAATCGAACAACACCTGAACTAGGATACCGTTCACATGGAACGATCCTAAGCAGACCACATACATATAACATATCAACATTACAGCAGCATAACTGAAAAGCATAAATAAAGAATCATACCAATCACCACGTCGGGTGCGGCGCGTGCCACCTCGGTAGTCAAATGGAATGCCCGACTCCTCACTACTGAAGCCTCTGCCTTGCCCTGCCGGCCATCAGTGATCCGTAGGGTCGCTGGAGCTGGCGCCTTCACTGGCACTGAAGCTGCTGCCAACTCGGGGCAATTGGCCTTTTTGTTGCCCCTCTGGTTGCAATGGAAGCACAACAACTTAGACGTCGAGAAGACAGGTGTAGGCGCAGTACAATCCCTACTAAAATGCCCTAACTGGCCGCACTTATAGCAACCTGATGATCCCAACTTGCACGGTCCCTCGTGCGTCTTGCCGTATTTCCTGCAGCGGCCTCGCCCTTGTTGGCCTTTTGGCCTAGCATCTGATCCCTTGGGCTTCTTCCCCGAAGCCCCTGTAACTTGTCCCTCCTCTGCCTTCCTCTTCCGGATATGCTCCAGATCAATCTCCCTTTCCCTAGCCCTAGCAATCATGGAATCCAGGGTAGGGCAAGCTGAGAAACTAACATGCTCCCGGATGTCCGCTCGTAGCATGTCATCGTAGCGGGTCCTCCTCATATCCTCATCACCTGCATACCGGGGCTCTAACAATGCCCTCTCCTGGAACTTAATGGTGATCTCCGCCACGGTCTCCGTCGTCTGCTTTATATCTAAAAACTCCCTGGCCAGCTGCTGAAGCTCGATAGCCGGTGAAAACTCTTCCCTGAACCTAGTCACAAAGTCCAACCAAGTCATAGCCTCGACAGCCAAGGCTCCCAATGAGTCACCAACAGACTCCCACCAGTCTCTAGCTCTGTTTCTCAAACACCCTGCTGCGTATCTCACCTTCGACCCCTCGGGGCAGAAGCTAGTCAACTGTTCAGACTTGATGTCTGCAATCCACCGCCTGGTAGCTATGGGGTCCTTCTCCCCGTGAAAATCCGGCACACCACTGCCCCTGAAGTCCTTAAAGGACAGCGTGCAAGATCTCGACTGGCCAGATGCCATGTCGCTCCTGAATGCCCTGAGGCGATCCTCCATCAAATCAACTATCCCTTCCATTGATCGACCCGAAGATAATGGGAGTCAACTCAAGGATGCCCCTGGTGATCTCTGACGCGATGAACTCACGTAGCCTCTCATCCCCTAGCTTGGAACCTGATCCCTCTCCTAAACTACCAACTGCTGGCCTCAATCGTAGTACCACCATTCTGCAATATATAAACAACGACTGTTAGCGATACTAATACCTCTTGAGGAACCACATCCACTACAAGTTCCCTGGTCTTATCTCGGCCTTCCTCGGTTCGGGTACGGATCCTCTGCTTTTAGTAGTACGGGCCCATACTACCTTCCACATCTATTCGTACCTTCTTCAAGGACTGCCTTGACTCCACCAGATCCCTTTTTACCACTACTGATCACTGCTATCTTTATCCTAGGCTTACCCTAGGAAAATCTTTGACTCTACTTAAGCCAATCCTCAGCTGCTGAAGGCCTCTAGTAAAAGACTCGTCCCTACAACGGTTGGACTCAAACAAGAGTTGCGCAGCCGGGCCAAATCCAACACTCCTAGGATTATCCAACCCTGATCACATGTGATGTGACATATTCACCTAATGGCTAACTCCCATCACCTGGAGTCCCACAAAGCACAAAGCAAGCAACATTCGGATACAGGAACTACTCAAGGAAATCTATTCTCATAACGAGAAATTGCACTAGCATTCAATGCTGAACTCATACTATCAGTCATAACCTAAACAGGGTATCCTACTGTTGTCTACTCAATTTCTAGCATGCAATTCACATAAGGTTGGAGCACAAAAAGCAGGCACGTAAGGCATTTTCCTAGATCTTTAGTCCTATTCTAGCATGATGTTCTACTGAAACTGATAAACATAGTATAACATTGTATGGGTACTTTGGGGAATACTTACTTGAGCTCGGTCGGTCGCACACATCACACACTTCGTTCTTTATTAAAACTCTTAACTTAATCTTTTAGAAAAAATTTTCTTTTTCGAAATCCTTTAACCCCTCGGTTTGAGTTCAGACACTCCCGAAGGGGTGCACGAATCCCTCGAACCAGGGCTCTGATACCAACTTGTAACGACACAATTTTCACGCCCAAAAATTTCATTTAAAATAAGTGGTTTGCGAAATATTTATAGTAAAACATGATCCGATCATATCATATCATAAAACATATTTCGTATCCGAAACCAAAACATAAAAACAATCATAATGTCAGAGTACAAATCCCAGAATATCTCGTAGTGTGGAAAACAAGGAGTATGTGTGTGATATGCCGCTACCATGCCAACTCCTTCCCCTTCGCCAAAAAGTTACTGAAACAACAACTAAAAACCGTAAGCACGAAGCTTAGTGAGTTCCCCCACCCTACCATATACCAAATAACCACATAACATACATATATTGTCAGACATATCTGGGTGCCCGACCTACCCCTTCGGCCCTCTCGACCGGATACTGACTAGCATACCTGGGTGCTGGTCTCTCCTTCGGTCCTCTCGACCGGATACTGACTAGCATACCTGGGTGCTGGTCTCCCCTTCGGTCCTCTTGACCGGATACTGGGGACTATTTCACCCCTACCACTACCACGTAACATGTATCACATAATCTATCTAGCATGGCTGGGCATATCTGCCCCTTCGGTCCTATCAACCGGTAATCTAGGGACTATCTCCCCTACTATCAGTAGCACATAGCATCATGTCATACTAGCACATAAATATAGCACAGGCAGTAGCAGCCCTAGATGAATATCACAGAGACAATCATCTAATCATACAACTCCTACTAGTGGGCCGACATTGTGGCCTTAGACCCACTGCTACTGGAAGGTAACTCACCTTGAAAGTAGCTGCGGAAAGCCTGCTTGCTAAACGCCTGACTGCTGAATTGGTAATCCTCCGGCTATAAATAATAAACATAGATTCGCCACTCATAGATACCCTTAGGTCAGATGACTGACCCACCCTAGGTCCAAGGTCAACTCCTTGGTCAAAGTCAACTTCCAGTTGACTGGACTCGCCGAGTCATGGCACCGAATCGCCGAGTCCTTCTTCCACTAACCCGGTCCCACTCTACATGTCCCTTTTCCCACTCCCTTAGTCACCCTTAACTCACTACTTGGGACAATAGAACCGACTCGCCGAGTCCATACGAGCAGATCTCCTACTCGCTTCCAAATCCTCACCAGAGCATCCTTTATGAGGATTTGGGTTTCTGGGACTATTGCTACACGTAGATTGCTAATTCCGCGTGCAGATACGAAGGGTTTGACCTTCAACACCTAAATCCCTCTTACTCAGTAACTGTTCATCTGACTCACCGAGTTTGAAGAACAACTCGTCGAGTACCAGGCAATCTTCATAGGACTCGCCGAGTTGTTCATCCAACTCGCCGAGTCTAAGGCCATCTTCAAAGAACTCGCCGAGTTCCACTTTGGTACTCGTCGAGTCCTTTGACCCATTTCCCATATCGACTAAATCTGAGACATGCAACGCTTCAAAACCATAGATCTATGCTCCTAGGGCATGCTTATCACGTAAAGTTGCAAACTTTACGTGCATGCATGACCCTACAAGCTCAAAAATGCAAATCCAAGCTCTTTATGAGGTCCTACACCCAATGGGGACATCAATCACTTCAACCACATAAACTTTAGGCTTCTGATACGTCCACAAAGTCTAGGTCTGAAGTCCTTTCGGATCATTAAGCACAAACACATGGAGTTTGGTCTTTTAGGGCTTGAAAACCACCAATTTGGGACAAAAATTGTATCTAATGACGTAGTGATCAAGGTAGGAACTTTTCTACCTGAATGGAAGCTTCTCACAGTGTAGATTTCAGATCTACTCCCCTCCTTGCACTCTTCAATCTCCTCCTCCTTCTTCTAAGCTCCAAACTTCCTTAACCAAGCAAAATCACTCACAAGAACAATATGGGGGCTAGGGTCTCTCACTACAGCTCTCTGGTAGTGTTAGGGACAAGGGAGGCCGAGTTAGTGTGCTTAAATAGGGTGCCAACACTCAGGTTAGGGTTTCGCCCAAACATGGCCTACTCACCGAGTCGGGGAACCGACTCGCCGAGTCCAAGGCTCAGACCTCGCATCTCATCCTGCTCCTACTCGGCGAGTCGATCCTTCAACTCGCCGAGTCCAAGGCAAAAAAGCATGATTTAGAATTATTAATTACAAGAAATACGTACCGGGAACCAGGTGCTACATTAGGAGTTTACCTCTTTATGTAGCTTGTAAAACTTGGTCCCAAGTGTGATACCTCAAATGGTTCACAACACACCTTATACAAAGGATGACTTTTGAGAGAGTTTATGCGCACTAAAAATCGGTTATGGTCTTCCAAAGATCACTAGGTGCCAATTTTTTTAGTAGCCTAGGGTCTTCTTACATCCATGTAAACCCTAATGTTAATGACTTTTCATCTTACTCAGGATCCATGGGTAAAAACCTCCATGGACTACCATATTGGTTTAGCCCATCCTAAATAACCATAAGCCCACACCATAATGATTGATTTAGCAAATCAATCCCCTTACATTTAATTAGTCTCTTTTGATCATTAAATCAATTCTTGATCAATACTAATTAAATAATATGATTTCATATTAATATGTTAGAACTTATAATATATTAATAAATCATAAATAAATCTTCTCAAAAGTCCATCCTATCAAACTGTCGTGGTGTTATGCAACCCAAATGGATCATGCTACTCTCGGGTCAAATACATACCAGTTATACTTATGGGCTTAGACACTTAATCCAATAGTCTCCTACTTGGATAAGTCTAATAACTATCATTGCAAGTACGACTCCAAAATCCCGACTAGCAATCATAGCTCTTAAAAGCCACTATCGAACTTTGACCTAGTCATTGATGCGTCCATTAGATAAGGGATCATATATTCCTCCATTCTAGATATGGAAAAAGACATGGATTATAATCAATCTCTCTATCCATCTGTTGTTTCCCAATTTCTGATTTATGAGGACCGACTAATTGAACAAATCAAATCAGTATAGGCTTGGCCAAGCACTTAGGGGTGTGATCACTAAATCATCAAGGGGCCAACAGATATTGCTTTTAACCACATGGGATAAAAGGAACGGATAAACTTTGACTCAATTGCTTGCTTGTACTTACACATCAAATCACACACAACAATATGTTTTATAACACCAAGTTACTGGTGCGTTTACATATGCCAATGTGAAACCGACTTGTAAATTACAACTCACATGTCTTGGTTTAAAAAATATAAGATATAATCGTCTCAGAATCACTCGTGATAAAATCCATGAAGTGATTTAGATGATCATGGGTTGAATCCAATACTTGAATCTTATTCCAGTAGTACTCATGAACTCTACAACAAACTTGTGCTATGTCTAAAACACCTAGACAAACTACAAACCCATTCATGACAGTCTTGCCTCAATACGTACTTCCAAAATAAGATCGACTGTGGATCGTTTGAATAACCTAGTTATTCGCGAAGTCAAAACATGAAAAGTGAAACATAAGAATAATACTAATCTTATATGGCCCCAAAAAGTTTGAGTGCCATATTAATTACTCGTTATTCATTGTATAATGTTTCGTATAATCAACTTAATACTTGAATTAGAACAATAGTTATCCCATGCTCCAAGCATGCACACTATGTTTGCCTATTGTCCTTTCTTTGTGAAATAGATCAATTGAACACACCTTCAATGATGCTCATTTCATAATTCCAAATCCTTACCGTAAATGTAAGAATATCAAATTCTTGCCATTTACTGTAATTTGTTAGATTCTAAACTTATATGCAATGATCCTCTTGTAATGACTATGCACAAAAGTCATAGAGACTTGGCAACAAACATTACAAATATTCCAATGGAGAGCAATTCCATGGAAACGAAGTCTCAAATTCAAAGTACATTCCTTTGAACATCCTTCTTGCATTAAGTTTCCTAATCTTACACAGATTTAAAGAATAACTTCCACTTATGGAAACATTTCCATGTTCCCATTTTGACTATCACTTCTGAACAAGAGTTACCTCTTCTCAAAGTGTGTCAATATGGTCCATCCATTTTTATACTTCCAACTACAAGTGACCAATCCTTGGCAAACGTTAGATTGTCCTTAACAGTTGTTAACCACTTTAGTAATATCCGGTTCTGGTCCTTTTTCCCTCTTAATGCCCTAGGCATTTGGAAAATTTAGAACGGATGAATATTGTAGAACATGTAATCGATCCTATACCTGAAGCATATTGGACATAGAGACATGATACTTGACCAGTCTTTTGCTACAATATTTCTATTTGCCATGTTCTCATAATTCGAATTATGAAGAGGGATGCCGTAATTATAATCAAATTTTGAGAAAGTAATTAACATTTTCATATATAGAATTTTCTTATGTTGAACCATTCCAACATAACATTCATATATATATTTGACTAAATTTAATTAACAACTCAATCTAAGCTTTTAGATTTTGAAATGAAGTATAATTTCCTCTCCCTTAATTATAGCAAAACAACTTTTCAAACCCTGCAACTTGACGATTTGAAAGCTTTTGTTTTTCTTTAATTAACATTGCTAACTTGCAACACTATCCATAATAATTATGCTTCCACTAGCATAATAATTATTATCTTACTAGTATAATACTTATGCTCCCACTAGCTTTGACATGTATTCAGATATCAGCTGGACTCCTTGAAATCAATACTTATTGACTTCTTTTCCAAAGTTCAGATTTCTGATACTAGATGCTTCGATAAGAATTTATCTAGGCTTCTCAAACTAATACACCTTTCCTTAGATAGCTCACATGTGTGTCTAAACAATTTTAGAACTTACAACAATAAGTCTCAAATGTTTAGACCTTTGCCATTTCTCACAATTCAAACTATGAAGAGGGATGTTGTAATCATAATAGAATTTGAGAATGCAAATATCATAATTGCTATCTCCTTAAAATCTACTTAGCGAAAGCGTTTCCTCACAATCATTTTCATGAGTTGGACATAAACGTTATGACACTTAGATTTATGGTCTATGTGTTCCTATCCATGTGAATTTGTCATAACCATAATCACAAGACAAGGTTGGTGACAAATCCAAACCCATATGGACTGAACCTGTTTAATCTTAATTTCTTGCCACTTGGCAGCACAAGGGCCTACCATTGCTTCCAGGTTGTTATGCAAACAATTGAGAACTCATAGAACTCACATGCATAGTCAACTTTAACTGGATTGGCCACAGAAACAAGAATATGTCAGCACGATAGGTTACAACCTCAAGTCGTGTGCTAGTGATTAACATATAGGTTTATTCTTGATTAGTTCTTGAAACTTGTCAAAATCTTTAAGACTCCCACTGACCTCTTGACATGTAAGATTCTCTTGTCATGAACCATTCCCTGACAAACAAATATTCAAGAGTTAGTGCGGAGTCTTATCAAGATAAACACTTCACACAATTGGTCTTAGTTGGTCTTTATCCTTACCAAGACATGACAACTTACCAATTTCAAATGTACAAGAGTAAGAAATATTTTACTCTACATTTGACAAGTGTTATAAACCTTTCTTAAGATTATGTCACTCAAGTTACAATCTTGGAGTATGACTCTAAGACTTGTTCTTGGAACGAAGTATGATTCACCTTTTAATTTAACCATTTCAACAATTCACGATTCCTCTTCTTAGCCATACAAGTGCACTAACATGTCCTTAGAGGATCAATTGTGATATGGTCTTTCATAACCATTAAGATGATCATAAAACACAATACTAAAGTACTCTATCATCCTTTCAGATTGGAGAAACTTTTATCTTTCTACCTAAGTTGGTTCTTTTCATTCGTTCTGCCATACATTGAAAATTTTTCAATGTTCAGAATTATACTTAAACTTGTAAGCATATCCATATATACTAAAATTTAGTAAATCATGACGAATAGTGTTATCGATCTTTGTGGTGGACCCGACCAGCACACAAGCAAGTATACCCAATCTCCTACTCCTTCACTTGACTCACATATACATGTGAACAAGGAATTAGTCTTAATTTCTCTAAGACAAAAATTCTCATTCATCATACAATACCAGTTGCATGATTCCAAATTTCTATCCAACTGAAACTTAAGTGATGGGAATCTTTCCTTATTTGGTAAATTTTGACACTACCACAAGCGAAAGAATCAAATTCATATTTCTAACAATACAAACATACAAACATCATTTTTCACAAATGCCATTGTAAGGATATATATTAAAAAAATCAACCAAATTTTATTTATTTATAAAATGCAGAAAAACTTTTCCTTACAATGCAATTAGAAATGAAAACTATGTTATTACAAATTTCTAAGCAATCTATCGTAACTCTTAAGCAGCAGCTAAAAAATCCGATCATCGAACCATGTGATTGAAATCCATCTTCGCGACTAGATTCAACTTACTCTTCCTTTAAGCTTCCTTCCATTTGCATGATCCTATGAAACATCAAAATGCAACCTTGTCACATCATGTATTAAGAATCAACAATTAGAAACTTAATAGAGTCAGACAGCAGACTTACCTGAAGCAGAGTCAAAAAAAATTATTCTACCTTCTCTCAAATCTTTCAGGTAGTCAGGACAGCTTCGCTTCCAGTGTCCCTTCAAATTGCAGTAGAAACAAATGGCTTCTTTTGCATTGGCACATGAGACAATCGCAGACTTAGCCTTTCTCTCTACTATTTGGTCAACCAGGTTGACTATGGTTGAACCCTTTCCATTAGGAAGAGAATCTTTTCTAGACTTCCAATGTCATCATTGTGAATGCCCATGGAATTTTGAGAAGTAGATCTTCCAATCAAATTTTTTTTTCCAGTGTGCCAAATCATTGCTGATTTAGCAGTAACAAGCAAATAGATAAGATCAATAAGGGTCATGTCGTGGTCTGTCACATAATAGTCCTTAATGAACTCACTATATGACTCGGGAAGTGATTGAAGAACCTAGTCAACAACCAACTTCCTTGAGACAACAACACCTAATACTCTTAGACTGTCAATATGTGACTTCAGCTCCAAGACATGAGTACACACAGGTCTTCCATCTTGATGTTTCATTGCAAGTAGGGATTGAGTGACCTTGAACTAAGTCATTAAACTTGTGGGTCAGGGAGAATTATTGTAGGGGGTGGAAGAAGTGAAGTATGATTTCACTTTCCACTAATGCACGACAAAGGGATTAATCTTTCACTTTGATCGCCACGTGTAATATCGTCTTCAAGAGGAAAGCTTGTCCCAAAAGATTTGGGAAGACCATAGTTGTCTGAACTAGACATCTACAATGGGAGAAATTCAAGTTAGTTGATTTAAGTCCTTAATATAACACCCAAATTAAACATTAAGGGTAGGACCCAACACAATATTTTATAATTCTGAAGAGGGATGCTGTAATCTAATTGCAAAATATTTAAAGGTAGATAAATGACGATTTACCAAATTCCCCCATGAAAAAACGAAATTGATTATTAAGTTTTAAATGGATTGAAATTCCTAGATCCTTTGAGATTCATTGAATTTTTCAATGACATGTTTAAATCTCGATTGTGCCCTTCAAGTTTGTGACTGGGATGCTGAAGATCACAAACAAGGTATGAATAACCATGCAAATTAGCTTGATACAACCAATGTTACAAACCACCTAATCAATGTGCCAGTTAACCAAATACGCTCCATTGATCGATGATTAACATCAAACTACCGTTTTCCATGCACTGTCAGTCCCAAATTTATGTGTTGGTTAACCACACACGCTCCACTAACGACTTAATAAGGTGTAAAGTGCAATTTCATGGAATAGCACCATTTTCACATTTTTACTTATGTAACTAAGATTGAGAATTTAATAAAAGCTTAGTTACTTTATAATTATCATTATACTTATAATGAGAATTAATATCCTATCCTACCAGTTCGGCTAACGACCCTCGACCAGTCAAGGAAGCGGTGGGTGAGAGTGGACACCCATTAAACTGTCACTTTATAGGAAGTAACCTTATACCCCCTTATAGACCGACTTCGTGAATGAGGCCTACTAATAGTAAGACTGACTTATGTTATACATATATATAATTATAAACTTATAATAATATAATAGTATAAGGGTTGAATTTTAACTTTTAAAATTCTAGGGTTTAATTTGGAATTAAAGTATTCATACGTGAAACTTTACAAACGGTCACCACCTCGTGGTGATTAGGTAGACTCCAAAAAAACGATTTTTCTTTCTTTAAAAAACAATAAGCATCAAGTATAATAGAAAACAACCCTAGGCTCTAATACCACTGAAGGGTTTTAGTATACTACAACATCCTATGGTGCACATACAACCCTAAATACTTTGGATCTATGTTTTCTGTAATTATACATGCAATATTGTTTCCAATGCATCAAGCCTACAACTTGCATGCAATTGACAAAAACAACATAAAATACTAGTTAGGAGTTTACCTCTTTATGTACCTTGTAGAACTTGTTGTATTTGGCCTTTAAGGACTTAGGGCCCCAAGTGTGACACCGCAAATGGTTCACAACACACCTTAGACAAAGGATAACTTTTGAGAGAGTTTATGCACACTAAAAATCAGTTATGGTCTTCAAAAGATCATTGGGTTCCGATTTTAGTAGCCTAGGGTCTTCTTATATAGTGTGGCTAGGATTAGGGTTACATCCATGTAAACCATAATGTGAATGACTTTTCATCTTACTTAGGATCCATGGGTTAAAACCTCCATGGACTATACATGGACTATCATATTGGTTTAGCCCATCCTAAATAACCATAAGCCCACACCATAAGAATGATTGATTTACTAAATCAATCCCCTTACATTTAATTAGTCTCTTTTGATCACTAAATTAATTCCAAATTAATTCTGGATCAATACTAATTAAATAATATGATTTCATATTAATATATTAGAACTTATAATATATTGATAAATCATAAATAACCTCTTCTCAAAAGTCCATCATATCAAATTTTCGTGGTGTTATGCAACCCAAATGGACCATGCTACTCTCGGGTCAAGTACATACCAATTATAGTTATGAGCTTAGTCACCTAATCCAACAAAGGCAACCCAAAAGGACCATGCTCATAATCAAATTAAATACATACCAAATACAGCTATGGGCTTAGACACCTAATCCAACATGATGGGGGTAATGAAGGGGGTAGTAAGGGGTAGTGAAGGGAGTCAGGAAGATAATGACTTTCATGAAGATGAAGAAAATTATGTAAGTGATTTTGAGGTGGACACGATTGATTTCTATATGAATTTTGATCTAGATGTTGAGTATGTTGACAGAGGAAAGAGTGTTGAGGGTATTAAAGAAAATGTTGGTATTGAAAATATTAAAGATGTTGATGTAATTGACAATGATGAGTGGGACTCCTTAGGTGAAGATACTGATGATGAGAGGAGGAAAGAAATATTAAAACAGTAGGGAAAGGAGAAGAAATTCTCTCTTGGTGAAGTTCAAGTAGTTACTTTTCAAGTAGGTCAAAAGTATAAAAGGAAAAAGGAAATTAAGGACAAAGTCAACAAACTTGCCATTGAAACTAGAAGGAATCTTATTGTCAAGAAAAACAACAAAATGAGGCTTAGGGTTGTGTGTAAAGGTAATGTGCCTGATGTAAATGCAAGTGTGGTAGGTAAGGGTAATAAAGTGAATTGCTCTTGGTCAATGTAGACTTCAACGTCAAAAGATAGTGATTATTGGTACGTGAAAACTTTACTGGACAAAGATACTTGTGTTCAAACTAGAAAACTTAGGGCTTGAACTACAAAGTATATATCCATGGAAACCTTAGACTTGGTCGAGTCTAACCCTACAGTACCCCTTCGAAGCATTCAAAACCAAGTTTAAAAGAGGCCTCAAGTTGGCGTGTCCATACACAAAGTGAAGAGGGAAAAAGAAACAACTACAACGTAGGTGACTGGCGACTACACAAAGCAATACGAGGTGTTAAGAGATTATCTTCTATCACTACAAGCAAATAATGTGGATACAACTGTCAAGCTTGATGTTGTTAATGAGCCTAATAGTGCTAGAGAAACAAGGCAGTTTAAAAGGGTGTATGTTTGCTTAGGGGAATTAAAGAAAGGGTTTAAAGCAGGGTTAAAAGATATTCTCGGACTAGATGGTGCTTTTATGAAAGGACCATTTCCAGGACAAGTACTCCCTATAGGTGGATTAGATTCAAATAATGGCATATACCCAGTGGCATATGTCATTGTTGAGACTGAAAATTTGAGTAGCTGGAAATGGTTTCTAGAATGCTTAGGATATAACTTAGAGTTGTATTTAAATTCTAACTTTAGTTTCATGAGTGATAGAAAAAGGTACTATTTTCTTCTTTTTCTATAACTAGTTATTCATTTGTTAACCATTTGTAGGACCAATTATGTGGGATAATCTTTTACCGGGACTCTTACCAGTTATTGCACAACTGTACCCATAAGCTGAGTATCGCTTCTGTCTAAGGCATATTTATACAAAATATGAGGAAAAAAATGGAAAACAATAGAGTCTAAAGATCACTTATGGCAGTGTGCAACAACAACAACAACAGTACTAGTATTTGAACGCCGCATCAATGAACTTAGTCGGTTTGATAAGGATGATTTTGAATGGTTGAATAGAATCCCCCCTCACAATTGTTCCATAAGCCAATTTTCAGGTTATATTCCCTACCTTAGGTTTTGCTTTAATAGTTCGCATTGTATTTGACTGTTTTGATATAGTGTATTTGTCTAATATAGGTAGAGCAGGATCATATAAATTGCTCAATAAATTGTGCAAGGTAATCAACTGTAAGCTTATTCATGGAAGGGATAAGCCCATTATAAGTTTTCTTGAGTTCATCAGGAAATACCTTATGAAGAGGATCTATAATGTTATGAAAGTGAGGTCCAAAGCTCCAGGTCCACTCACTCCAACAACATCAAAGTTACTTGAGAGAAACAGGGAAGCTTCAGTCCAATATTGGGCTAGATGGAATGAGACTGCAAAGTATGAAGTTTATGGTCCTTAGCATGACCAACATATGGTTGACATGAAAAATATGGAATATACATGCAGAAGGTGGGAGTTGAATGGGATTCCATGCAGACATGTCATAGCTACAATACATGAAATGGCTGATAGTGGAGACAAAGTTGGGGAGCTTTACACTTATGTCAACAAAGTGTATTGGCTTCAAACTTGGAAGGATGTTTACTATTACCAGTGGACCCTATAAATGGTAGAGTCATGTGGCAAAAAAGTACATGCCCAATGGAATTAACACCACCACCACATCACACTTAACCTGGGAGACCAAAGACCAAGAGAAAGAGAAGTACATATGAAAAGTATGATGGTCAGAAGCATAAGCATAGGGCAAGTGAGCCTAAAAACCTACCAGAAGTTTTGTTAGTGTTAGGTGTGGGAAATACAACAATAAGGGTCATAACTCCAGGACTTGCAAGGGTGAAGGAGAGAATGCAAGAAGCAATCAAGGAGGGAATGGAGGTGGCAGTCAATGCAAAAGTTAGTGTTTTTGTTAAAAAAAAACATATCTTTTAGATGTAATGGTTTAGAACCACTTTTGTGCATTTGGATGTAATGGTTTAGAATCACTTTTATGCATTTTCATGTAATGGTTTAGAACTACTTTGTTGTCATGGTTTTATTTTGGTCCTTTAGCCCTTTTGGTTATGAATTTAATGTCAACCTTCTGTGATTGTTAAAGAATGATGTTTATTGTGTATTTCTAATGGTTTACCACATTTAGAGTCTTTGATAACTTTGTTCTTAAACAACAAATAAACATTAACATTAGGTGATAACTAAATTACATTGTCATTACAACCATCAAAAGGGTACACATTTCTAAAGTTGTCCAAAATAACCCTAAATCGATATTACAATATCAAATAGCAAGAAACTACCACATTCACCTGTTACAATATCATAATCCAAAAACACCCAAAATTCCATGCAACAACAAGGATCCCTAATTCCTAAATCCTAAATGAAAAACACCCAAACCACCACAAATAGTAACTAACATGCAAACAAGCACATCTTCAGTTTTGCCAGTTGATAGTTTGCATTTTTGATATTTTTCAATAATTCGGGTATTATTAACATAGAGCTTGTATACATTGGATGATCAATCCATCCTAAGAATCTGCATCTGGAAGCCTTCAAGATTTAAAAAAAGAGATAAACATGAGGGTGATTTTCTAAAATGAGGGTAAAATTCCAAAGTGGAACACTTACCTATTGAGGGCAGGAAACAAAACCTCCAATCAGGGTTTGTTGATGTCCAATGTGTACAAGAAGTTGCGAACACATAGTATGAATAGGGAAAAATATGAAGCTCGTGAAGGTTGAAGATGGAAAAGTGAGGTAACTAGCTCCTACTTTGATTTTGAATAATGTTGCAAAAACGGTCCCTATAGATGGAAAGACGAAAATACCATCGTCTTTATTGCAGGTAACGACACATATGGACGGAAGTTAGTGTGAGGGACCAAAAAAATAAAATGATCCAATTTTGGACCAGTAGCACAAAAATTGCCAAAAGCACAAAAATTACCAACATTTCGTTTTAGACCAAAAGCACAAAAATTGCCATCGCACCAACATTTCGTTTTAGACCAAAAACACAAAAATTGCCAACAACAATGACCATTTTTGCAATTTTGTCAAAATAAAAATAATAAATAAAATAAAAACATATTGAATTTAAGTTTTACGGGCTCAAAAATGTTTACTTCTTTTTTTTTTTTTTTTTTTGAAAAGCTTAAGGTTTTTTCTATAGTTTTTTTAACTTTAATGGTTATATATGTATAAATAATATAGTTTATTAGTATTTTTATACTAAACAAAGTCGAATGATATTTTTGTATAATTTTCAGAAAAATAAATTGTAATTTGTTTGTGTGTGTGTTTTTTTTTGTACAGTTTTGAAACTTTACATCCTCCTTAAGTCGTTTTGTACAAGTCATTTTGTTAAACCCGCCGAAATATGATAATTTTTTGATTTTCTAACTTTTTGTTTACAAATACTAATTTAGTGATTTTAAGACTTCCCAGAAGATTCCGATTAGCATGTTAAAAAAGTCACTTATCTTGAATACCCCACCACCCAGACCGAAGTCGTCATCTCTCCACCCATTGTCACTATCAGCACTTACCACCACCGTTATTCACCACCTCATCTTCATGTACACCACCACAATCAAGATGAAATTAGGTACCAAAATTAAATTGATCAAATATGGAATGTTGAAACTAAGAAAGGAAATGAAATCGAGATTTACAGAAACCAAAATAGTTGTTGGACAGTTGGAGGCTCATCGATTTTGAAGCGGTAAAGTTGACTAGTTATGTTTCTACCAAATATAGCAAAAAAACATTCGTATATTAATTTTATGACTTTATCAATTTAACCAACTAAGTATTTCTGTAATGATTAAACTCTTAAACCGTTTTAAATTTTATTTTTCCCAGTCAAAATACATATAATTTAATCTATTTCCACAATTTTGTTGATTTAGCTAGCTACTAAATTGTTTTTTGGTTGTTATACTAATGGGTGTGTGCCCAAATTGGTAGAAAACGATAGGTTTAGAAATTAAATCGATAAATTTAGTGTGTACGACTTTGTCCTACTAAACCGGAGGAATAATTTTAAGATGATAAGAACATACAGAGGTATAATCACTGCCATAATATAATTGAACAAATATATTGATGAAATGTGATAGTTCAAGAGTTTTATTATCCTTATATCACTATTTGTTATAAATTATTGATGCATATACATGACCCAATGTTCATAGACACCACACACGAATACAACATATGCTATGGCCCCGTTTGTTAATTACACATGATGGAAAATGTTGTGGAACAAAGTGGACAAAGGACTCACATTAATCTCTTTGTTAGCAAGATGTAAATTTCCTCTTCATCTTCATCATTGAAAATAGCACTACAAAGTACAAAGTTTGTCTCTCCCATACAATCTAGTAGGGTAAATTATAGCTTCATCCAATCTCAACTACTCCTATATTGTATAAGAAAAGCAACCCAAACAAAACGACTTGATTCCGTCTTGCACATAGTAATGCTTTCCTGAAAACAATTCTATTCATTCCAAAAGGAAAAATGCAAAACTCTTGTAAAACTTCCATGCAAAGATGATTAGCGATCTTCAATCATTCACACTTATAACCAAGAGAAAACTTGTATTCCTTCAAACTATATAAGACGTTAAAACGAAGTATGTATATGAATACCGATAGTGACAACCAAAATGGTATAAATACAAAAATACAAGATAGCATGAATCAGAATGGCTATGGCACTTGTGTACATGTTGCCAAACTCTATCACCCTTGTTCTTGCTGGCATCTGAAATAGCAACCCTGGTGACAATAGGATAAACATAGCGACTGCTACAACTGCTGGACCTAAATCAATATGCATCGTATCTAAAGTATGTAAGTAAGCAGAGGGGAGTGATTTACTTAGTGAGCAAGGGAGATGAAGCTATGTTTTATGGGTGGGGGTGGGGTACTTTTTTGGTCATCAGATTACAATAACTCATGTCACTTTTTTGTAATGCTTTTAAAAATTCAAAGTAATAAAGGAGCTCTCAAGTGCTCTATATCCTTGTATATTTATAGTTATACGTTAGATGTTTTTACGTTGTCATTTGTTTAGGACAACGCTACACAGCTATATCATGTTCATATGTATTGGACCTAGACACGTAACAATAAAATAAAGTTGCAGTTTTTTATCCCATAAAATGCGAAAGAAGGCATGAGAGTGCATGACTGAATATTGATCTCTGTGAGGAAGACGTGAACATGTATTGTCATAAAGGTTGTATAATCTATTTTTTTAACAACCCGAGTCATATCTGATGGAACAAATGTAGGAAAAAAAAAAGTTCAGCTAACAAATAAGGAATCAAACTTGAGAATTCACGTCGTATTATTATAGATTCGTACCAGATTTATAGTTAAACCAACTAGCATGTGTTAAGATATACGGGAATATGTTTTCCTACCAAAATCCATTTCCAACCATAGGTATTTATTCGAAATTTATGTATCCTTTTTGTTCCTTTATTTGGAAATGTCCCTTTTTCATCTATTTATATATTTGAAATCATAATCATTGGATTCTTTAGCTTTTTTAATTAGACACCCAAATAATTATCCAATTATATAAACCGACGATAAGAAGAAATTAAAGATTTTTTTTTTCAAATTTAATCAGTAACAGGTGTTCATTTGAAATTCTAAAAAAATAAAGATCTTAAAATTCAACATCAATCAGATATTTTTCTTTCATTTGCAGCTCCTACTTTAGCAAAGTGTATGCAAAATCATAATTTATTATATGACAGAAATATATAATCATATATGATAATATATATATATATATATATATATATATATATATATATATATATATATATATATATATATATATATATATATATATATATATATAATCATAAATCATTATAGGTATATGTATTTTTACAAAGTGAATAATCATATATAATTATGATGGTTGGTGGCAAAAGGTGGTGGTGGCAAAGATTGAATATATATATATATATATATATATATATATATATATATATATATATATATATATATATATATATATATATATATATATATAAAAGCGCATTAAATCGAAATATTTTTTATTGCTAGAACATTTGAGAACAAATTTGAACTATACAATTATTTTAAATTAAAATCATCAACTAATATTAATATAAATAAAAAATAAGTAATAAATTAAACAACCCGCTAACCAACACCACTCACCACCTCTCTAGACTATTATCGGTCTCTCGCCTCCCCCTCCTGCCTCTTCTTTGCCCATATCAGACGCTGAATCCCGCTCTCTGCTATTACCGTCCTCGCTTCAGCTTCCAATACCGGTGCACCTCACCGTCACCGCTCCACCAAAATTATACGTCGTCGCCGCTTCCAACATCGGTCCACCTCGACACCACCGATAGACGTATTCTTTGTTTCGCTTGAAACCACCCTCACACTACCACCTCACCGCTGCCACCACCGATTGAAAGAAGACGTATCTCAATGTGTGTTTTTGGTTTTTGCGTGATACGGAGAGGAGTTCGAGAGGACAGGCAAGCCCAAATGATAAATCGAAATATTCAATAAATTAGGATTTGATTACATGGGTATGTTTTATATTTTGAAGGCTTCTTTGTGTATTTTACTACTTTTTTACAAAAGTCTATAGTAGTCTGAACATTATAGCTTCACTATCTTCTCACCATTGATTTTGCAAGAGTAATAAGAGTTTCTTGGAGTGTTAAACCCTTCCTTGATGAACACTGTGATGAGACAGTGACATATCAATGCTTAATTCACTACATGTCACACCCCAAAACCGAGAACGGCAGAATACGTTCTGGGGTGGAGGACGTCATGTACAGTATCATAACAATTGCATAATAGTAAAAACAAGCGACAACAACCATTTCATTAATATAGTGATTATAATTACATACGTGTTCTGCACAGTTAATAGACACCAAAAGTATAAACAAAATAAAAGATGAATCTTGTATACACTCCATCTTCTCAAAAGCTGCACCAGTACCTGTCTATATTTGACCTGAGGATACAAGTTATTTTGAAAACGTGTATCAGCATAAAGCTGGTGAGTTCATAAGAATTTAGTGTCTTTGTTTATATAAAAGTGTTTACAATCATGTAGTGTAAAAGCTGTAATTACTGTTTGAGAATAGAAGAAATCCCTAGAAAATCCCATATTTTCCAAAATTGAGCATTTGTAAGTTAAATCCTTCGTGTGTGTAAAAGTATATCCATTGAAACCTTCAGTTATAAAAATAAAGAAATGAATTTCCTTCAAGTAGCGTAAATGAGGAAAAGTATGGATGATTGGCTGTAGTAGTGTTGCAAACTTCAATTAGTAATATATATTTATTTACTTCGGGAAGTTAGTTTAGACTTTAAGTCTTAGTGTGTTAATTTAGATATGGATGTGATTTCTCATGTAACCAAACTGAATGATAATAGAGGGTCCGATGACCTTCCCGGTCATACGTAGTGTAGTGATGTAGTGCCACCCCTGGGCCTAGTCGGCTCGGACTATAGGTAACTGTTGGGATGTAATAGCGTCCGTCCTGTATAGATCTATACATGTAGTGTTGCTTTCCTTCTGGGAAGCTCTGGTTACATGGTATTTGCGCAATTAGAGTGTCGTATATAGGGATAGTTTGTTATACTCTGGATTAGAGTATTCCCTTGTGTTATAGTATAGTAAACTTTTTAGTATAGTACATAGAGTGTTCTCTTTAACGTGCGTTAACTTGTAATAGTAGTAATCATAGTGAGTATAGTAGTAATAGAGGTAACGAGTAGTAGTCTTAACTATACCTATTATAGTTAAATAGAGTGTGGGATTGCATGCCTTTGATTTACAACAGTATTGAATAAGATGAAGATTTTCATATCTAACACAAATATATATGATATATAACTAGGAAATCAACGACAGTCGGACGGATAACAATATACCCTAAGACCACAATCAAATAAGAACGCGAAATAAGGCGAGCTATCGGTCCTAAGTAGTTTAAACACGGTTTGAAAATAGTTTAACAACAATCTAATCTTGAAAATGCATTTGATAATTATTTAAAACAGTTTTATTGATAAATAGCTAAAAGTATAGAAAATCCTTTTTAGTTGTAGGTTATAAATCACATATGATTTGATACTAACACTTGTTGCATTTAAGTTGTATCCACCCCCCCCCCCCCCCTAAAACATTTGAAAAGGATCATTAAGGGGTATGAACTCACCTGTAGCGAGTTTAGTGGGTGAAGTTGCAAGGTAGAATGCTAGACGCCAAATGTGAATATGAACACTCACACGGATCCTATGAAACATGTAGTGACACATAATGGTGTTTAATTAGTTATTTAATCACTAAATAAGTAAGTAATTACACCCTAATGCATGAAAACACTTTGTTCTAAGTGCTAGGAGGCTATTGGGTTGCAAGGAATTAGTGTAAGGCTTCACTATGGAGTTTATTCCTCAAATACTCACCTTAGGTGAGTTTACGGTTGAGGGACCAATTTCCCCCATGATTTTACGGCCGTAAACTCATGGGAGGAGTATATCTGTGTGCCTTAAGGTTTCTTGTATCACTAGGAAGGGTTCTAGGGTCAAATCCAAGGCTTTAGGGGTGTTTAGGGTTCAAATGGGCCAGTCCCTTGGAGTTTGCGGTCCTTGGACCACTCCTTGGGAGTTTACGGTCGTAAACACTAGGGTTTATGGCCATAAACCCTTTAGCACATCATTCACTTCGTTTTTGTGGTCCTAATCTCAATTATACAAGTTTCTAGCCCAATAATCATGTTAAGGAAGGAGTGAGGGGCACCAAAACACCATTTATGGTGTTTACGGTTTTTGTGTTTACGGTTCATGAATATTCATGGACCGTAAACTTATGTTTACCCTCCTAAAGGCCCGACTTTTGGTTTCTAATTCCATGCATGTATGTTTCTAAGTCAAGGACGAGTATTAGAAGAGTTTTGGAGGGATTTTGGGCTTCAAAAACCCCCTTAAGGGTGTTTACGGTTTGGGAGGTATTCCCGAACCGTAAACTCGAGTTTTTAAGGTTTTTGAGTGATTAAATCTCGAGTTTGTATGAATGCAAAGCTAGACAACAAGTTATGGAGTATTACTTACGATTTGGAGCTTGAATAAAGTGATTCTTGAACAAACCCACTTGTAGAGAGAGAAAGTAGAGAGGGAAAGCTTTTAGAGTGTGAAAAGCTCATGGGAAAGAGCCACTCTTCCCTTATATAGGGCTAGAGTTGTTGGCCAGGTGGGGATCCACCCCATACCAACGTTAAACGGAGTTTAAAATTTTACCCGTTTAAATGGTTGTAATTAAAAAAAACTTTTTCCAAATAAATTGGGGGGTATTTTACGTGTTCATATTTATTTTATTATGACACTAATAAAATAAAATAATACATTTATTGATTTGTCTAACCCAAATGTTAATGGAATCTTAACAAAAATAGAATATTCTATTAACGGAAACGGGTTATAACGATGGAATAAATTTTGGGTTGTCACACTACATGGGATTACGAGAGTCTCGATCTCGTAACTCTCGTTGACCTCGATCTCGTCGAATGGGATTACGAGAGTCTCGTCGGATAGGCACTTCTTTAGGTTTGAGACATGGAAGGTAGGATGCATGTTACTGAGCTCGCGGGGTAGGTTGAGTTTGTAAGCTACGGGACCGATTCTGGCGAGAATCTCGAAAGGCCCTATGTACCTTGGGTTCAGCTTTCCACTCTTTCCAAAGCGTATTGTGCCCTTCCAGGGTCAAACTTTCAAAAGGACGCGGTCTCCCACCTGGAATTCCAAAGGTTTTCTTCATTTGTCTGCGTAGCTTTTCTGTCGAACGGAGCTGCCTTGATGCTCGTGTGATAACTGTTATTGTAAGAACACTCTAAAAGGGGTATGTGGGTATCCCATGCCTTACCAAATTCGATCACACAGGCTCGCAACATATCTTCCAGGGTTTGAATAGTTCCCTCACTTTGCCCGTCGGTCTGCGGATGATAGGTTGTACTCATGTCCAACCTTGTCCCTAAGGCGCTTTGTAGCGATTGCCAAAATCTCGAAGTGAACCTACTATCTCTATCGGAGATTATAGATATAGGGACACCATGCAGTCGTACGATTTCCTTAATGTATGTTCTTGTGAGTTTCTCCATCTTACCTGTCTCTTTGATGGGTAGGAAGTGCGCGGACTTGGTCAATCTGTCTATGATGACCCATATGGTATCCAGCCCACCTGTTGTCTTGGGTAGGTTAGTTATGAAATCCATAGTGATCCGCTCCCACTCCACTCCGGTATCTCTGGTTGTTGGAGAAGACCTGATGGCTTCTGGTATTCGACCTTGACCTTCGCACAAGTAAGGCATTTACTTACGAAGGTAGCAATCTCTGCTTTCATGTTAGGCCACCAGTATAACTTTTTGAGATCTAGATACATCTTATATGAACCTGGGTGAATGGAATATCGAGTGTTGTGTGCTTCCTTCATGACCAAGTCTCTGAAACCACTGTGACACGGCGTCCAGATTCGGTCCATGAGATATAAGGCTCTGTCACCCTTGACCTCCAAGTTCTTATCCATTCCACGTAAGGATTCTCCCGCCACATTCTCAGGCTTCAAAGCTTTGAGCTGAGCCTCCTTAATCTGTGCGGATAGATGTGAATTGATAGTCATTGTTAACGACTTGACTCTTCGACCAGAATGCTCTTTTCTACTTAGGGCATCTGCTACTACATTGGCTTTTCCCGGGTGATAACGAATCTCGCAGTCGCAATCATTGAGTAGCTCGACCCACCATCGTTGTCTCATATTGAGCTCCTTCTGGTTCAGTATGTGTTGGAGGCTTTTGTGGTCAGTGTATATTGCGCTCTTCGTACCATACAGGTAATGTCTCCAGATCTTTAGAGCGAATACGACCGCTCCTAACTCGAGGTCGTGTGTGGTGTAGTTAACCTCGTGTGTCTTCAGCTGCCTTGAGGCATAGGCGATGACCTTACCTCATTGCATCAGGACACAACCGAGCCCCTGGTTAGACGCATCGCAGTATACTACAAAATCTTCTGTCCCCTCGGGGAGGGTCAGTATTGGTGCGGTGCATAAGGCTCGTTTCAAGGTCTGGAATGCTTTCTCCTGTTTCTCTCCCCAGTCAAAGGTCATGCCCTTCTGGGTCAATGTGGTAAGGGGTTTCGCGATCCTAGAGAAGTTCTGAATGAATCTGCGATAGTAGCCAGCGAGGCCTAGAAATTGACGAATTTTTGTAGGCGTCTTTGGTGCTGAACCATTCTTGATAGCTTTAATCTTGGATGAGTCCACGTGGATTCCTTCCTCACTAACCACGTGTCCTAAGAATTCCACCCTTCGGATCCAAAATTCGCACTTAGAGAACTTCGCATATAACTTTTCAGACTGTAGGGTTTCTACGACTTGTCGTAGGTGATCGCTATGCTCTTCCTTGCTTCGAGAGTAGATGAGTATGTCATCAATGAAGACGATGACGAACTGATCCAAGTAAGGACGGCACACCCTATTCATTAAATCCATGAATACTACGGGCGCGTTGGTCAGTCCGAACGGCATTACTACGAACTCGTAGTGCCCGTAACGAGTTCGGAAGGCTGTTTTAGGAACATCCTCCTCAAGAACTCGTAACTGGTGATACCCGGACCTAAGATCAATCTTGGAAAAGTAACTTGCCCCTTGCAGTTGGTCGAATAGGTCGTCTATACGGGGAAGAGGGTAGCGATTTTTGTCACACCCCAAAACCAAGAACGGCGGAAACGTTCTGGGGCGGAGGACGTCATGTAAAGTATCACAACACAGTTAAAGTAAACAAGCAAACAACATCATCCATTGCATTAAATATATAATTTTAATACAAGTGTGTTCGTTACAGTTATAGACACCAAAAATAATGTAAATCAAAATAATAAGATGAGTCTTGGACGCGCTCCATCTTTTCAAAAGCTGGCATCGGTACCTGTCTACTGATGACCTGAGAATACAAGTTATTTTGAAAGAGTGTATCAGCATTAAGCTGGTGAGTTCATAAGTATTTTAGTGTCGGTGTTTGTATCAAAACATTTGAACATAGTTTTAAACAATAGTTTGTAAACATTGGTGATAAAAGTATGTGAATGTTTGTACGTGTTTGTAAAAGTTTGAATCTCTCACAAAAACCAATATTTTCTATTAAAAGTATCCTTCTACCAAGGCGTAACTGTTTTGTATGTTCGTTTGTTATAAAAGTGTGTAACTTCCCAAGTGTAACTATCATTAACAAAATATAGTTTGTACGTTAATGTTCAAGTGAAATAATCACTAAATATATGTAAGGGTAAATTATTGTAGTACTGTAGTGTTGTATTATAGGAACTACTGCTGTACTAACTACCTTAAACCGGATTTATATTAAGGTAACATGTGATTAATTGTACCATACTATCGACTGGATAAACAACGACAAATGTAGGTCGTAAAAAGAAATGACGTTTGGCACCCGCAGACCTGCAGGTCCGGCTGTAGCTAGCAGCAAGGTGTAGGATAGTCAATCCAGTATAGATCTATACGCAAACTCACGCTCTCCCTTCAAGAGACTCTGGCTACAACTCGGGCCATGACATTTAAGGCATGCTCCGATATAGTGGATCACAATTCTGTCAATGTATATATGTATATGTAATGTATTGTTACTCGTTCTAGTATCGTTGTATATGTTCTCCTTCTAGTATAGTTGTATATGTTCTCCTTCTACTATAGTTGTATATGTTCTCTTTCTAGTATAGTTGTATATGTTCTCTTCTAG